>NC_056726.1:1383151215-1383183437 GCF_019279795.1 Protopterus annectens
AGCTTTCACCTGACCTGGAGGAGACATGCCTCTGTCCTTATAGACCTGTAGGATGCATGAAGAAATCCATCTAGCTATAGTGACCTTGGAGATAGGTTCCCCAAAAAGGTTTTAAAGAAGGATACAAACAATTGATCAGATTTACGGAAATTTTTTGTCCTGTTCAAATAGAATCGTAACTGTCTATGAACATCTGACATGTGGAGTTTGTATTCCATCTTGTTAGTAAAATTAGGAAAAAACACAGGCAAATTGATGGTCTGGTTGATGTTGACTGGTGATGCCATCTTCCGAAGAAAGGATGGATTGGTTCGAAGGGAAACCCTATCCTTGTGAAAAATCATGCAAGGCCTGTAATTCTGAAACCCTTTTTGCAGAGGTAATAGCCACCAGAAAAGCTGTTTTCCAAGATAAAAATTTCAGATCTGCAGTTGCGGCAGGCTCGAAAGGCAGAGCGACCAAAGCTTGAAGAACCATAGTAAGGTCCCATGGGAGGACAGGATCTTTGTCCAGGGGGTGTAACAAAAGGTGCCTTTGATAAAAGCTTTACACAGTCTGGAAGAGGCTAAAGAGGCAGAATTCTTGCCCATATCAAAATGAGATATGGCAGCCAACTGAACTTTGACAGTAGAAGAACTAGCTCCGTGTTGAAAAATATCAGCTAGAAACTTGAGAATGATGGAAGTAGGAGCCATGAAAGGGTCTAAATGCCTTTGAGAGGCCCAAAAGAAAAACGTTTGCACTTGCTGTGATAAACCTTCCTGGTCAAAGACTTATGAGCAGCCACCAAAATCAATCTGAGGAGGATAGTCCAGGAGTCCTAGCAATCACGGGAACTGCAGCAGCCAAGCTGTGACCTTCAGTTTGTCCAGATTCAGATGAGGCACCCCCATAGGGTGTGAAATTAGATCCAGAATGTGCGTTGTGATAAGAAAGCAACCAGTGGAGATCACCCATTTCCACACTCACATGGCCTCGCAGCAAAAGGGGTAAGATCTGGTCCCTCCCTGTTTGTTAATATACCAGACCACTGACATGTTGTCTGACTGAATAGCAATTATCCCCAGAGGAAGAAAGGCATGAAGGGCCTGCAACGCTAGAAGGACCGCCCTCATCTCTAGGACATTTATGTGCAAGCTGGTCTCTATGGGGGACCACAGGCCTTGGACTGTCCTGCCTGAAAAATGCCCCCCACCTGAGTTGGGAGGCATCCGTGCTCACTGTGGCGTGGGCCCGGGCTGGAACAAAAGGTTATCCCTCCAAAATGTCCGGAGAGCTCATCCACCATAAGAGGGATGACT
The DNA here is from genome assembly GCF_019279795.1 of Protopterus annectens. Lineage (NCBI taxonomy): Eukaryota > Metazoa > Chordata > Ceratodontiformes > Protopteridae > Protopterus > Protopterus annectens. The sequence goes on from NC_056726.1 coordinate 1,383,152,517, forward strand.
GACAGACTGGACTGAATTGAATCGGGAATGTCAATGGCAGTTCCAACAGGGACCATTGTGCAGCTAGAGTCCACTACAGAATTCTGATGTGTAACCAAGCACACTGGAGAAGAGTTACGGTCACCGTCATCAAGCCTAAGGCCCTCAACACCAATTCCACCATTGGGACATGAGTGTGGTAGATCAGGGAGATATGCATCCTCAGATTTTGAACTCTCTCCAAGGTCAGAAAGATTTTGCACTGAAGAGTATCTATCCTGGCACCAATGTAGTCTATCACCTGTACAGGATCTAGTAGAGATTTAGAAACACTGATTGTAATCCCCAAATGCAGGGCAAGACTCAGGAAATAATCCCTGGTTTTGGAGAGTAGATGCCTGGTGAGAGCAGTGAGGAGCCAATCATCCAGGTACGGATAGACCTTAATCCCCCGAAGCCTCAGATGAGCCGCTACCACTGCCATCACTTTGGTAAACACCCTGGGGGCTGTGGTGAGACCAAAGGGTAGGTCTCGAAATTGGCAATGATTGACTCCTAGCTGGAAGCATAGGAATCTCCTGGAGCTTCTGTGCATTTTTATGTGATAGTAAGCATCCTGGAGGTCTAAAAAGCACATCCAGTTGCAGGCATGGCATGAAGGACTGTAATGTGACCAACTGGAATTTCTCCTTGGCAACTGACAGGTTCAGGGTAGAGAGGTCCAGAATGGGCCTCAAGTCCCCCATTTTCTCTAGCACCAAAAAGAACCTGGAGTAGAAGCCCGATCCAGACTGATCTGGGGGAGGTGGTTTTGATGGCTCATTTTTCTAGCAGCTTGGAAATTTCCTGTGCTGCTGCCTCCCTTTGCATGGGTGGTACATCCAGGAGGTGTCTGGGAGATTTGGCAGAACCTACAAAGGGGATAGAGTATCCTCTGGATATGATCTGAAGCATCCAGTGGTCCATTGTTATGGACTCCCATGCCACTAGGTGCAAGGACAATCATCTCCCCGACTGTATCCAGAGTAGAGCAGTCGGGCAACCCCTCAGAGTTGTTGCCTGGGTCTGTCTGAGAAAGGTTCTGGAGACCCAAAGTTCTTTGGTCCTCCTCTGCCTCTGGGCCAGCATCCATTCTGTCCCCTTCTGCCTCTGGGGGAAGAAGAGCCCTGAGTGTCCTAGGAATACTGTGACTTCTGGAACCACATCTTCTTTTGCCCTCTCTGGTTCCGGGAAGAGGACCTTTGAGGGTTAGAGAAGTGGATCCCGATGGCAGACAGTGTCTTCCCATCCTTCTCACTCTAGACTAATGTCTTCTTGATGGTCTTACCAAAGATGGTAGAGCCATCATAAGGGGCATTGGCAAAGGACACCATGAAGGGTTACAAAAACTGACATAACCTGAGCCAGGCATTGCACCTCTTGGACACGCCGGACCCAGCCACCCTAGTATGTGAGAGGAGTCACATGGACGTATTAGATACTGCTTTTAAAGTGGCCATCCTTGCGGAAAATGAAGCCTTGTCCTCCTGTGACATGGACTTGGGGGGAGACTCCTCCAGCTCCTTTACCAGGTCGCATTGGAGTCTGGTGACATGGGCCAGGTAGTTCAGCACCCTAATCGAAAAGGTAGTTGAAGCGTAAACCCGATTCCCTAGGCGGTCCATCATCCGTGACTCTCGGTCAGGAGAATGGACCGAGGAACTCTCCTGAGCAAGTTTCTTCTAAGTGGCTGCTGCTACCACCATGACGTCTATGAAGGAGCCCTTGTTCCATACTGGTCTGTCTAAGAGGGGGCTTAAGATCTTATCCGGACTTTTTGTGATAGGTTCCATGGTGTCCAGTTCCTTCCATGCCTGCAAGGTGACCAGATCCACCAAAGGATCCGTGGGAGGGGACACCCAGGAAGTAGATGGGCCCATGCCAAAAGCCTCCAGGAGCACAGACTCATCAGAAGAAGGTTTGGGGGAAGATCAACCTCCCCACTGTTTCAGGATTTCCATGATGTCTCCAAAGGAGACATCCTCGGGAGGTGACCTAGGGGAACCTTCTACATCATCCAAGTCCGTGTCTTTGGTGAGAAACTCGGGGGAGTCCAAGTGCCTCCTCTTGCATGTATGCTTGCAAGGTACCTTTCTGGTAGGGCTTTCGGGGGAGAGCTCGCAAGCCACTTGTTCCTCAGGGGAATCATCTGGGGCTCTTCGAGCACAGGCTGTCCCTCCGGTAAAACAATGGGGACCGTAGACAGAGCCAAGGGGGTCTGGGTGGAGTCCGAGGGGGCAGTCAGGGGTCTCTATCCAGCAGAGAGGACCCATTCTACCATGTCAAATGCTGAAGGAGAGTGAACCTCCTGAGAAACCAATAAGGAGGCCGGTCTCCCCAGGTCCGACGAAATAATCAGAGCCAGACCCGAGGGGGACAGAGCTCCAAGGGAGGGAACCTGACCCGACAAAGTCGGAGCTGAAGGAAAAGGTTCCACTCCCTCGAATCGGACATCCAAGCTCCGGCTCTGAGAGTGGCTTGGATCCAAGCTGGTCAGATCCGAAATACTCCAGGCAGCTATCATCGTTGAGGAAGCAGGTACCATCAGTGCCGACCCCCTGAAAAAAGCCATCCTCGGATATGAATACTCCGAACTCAAAGGTTGGATCGGAGCAGGAGATATAGGTTGGAAAAAAGGGAGGGAGGCTGACAAGAACCATATCTGGATCTGAGTATAGTTAAATCCTCTCATTTTATCCAGATCAATGTCCGACAAGGATCGGGAGGACCACGACGAGGTCATGGACTCTGACCTGGAATGTCGGGCACAGAGGCTCGAGAAGCTGAAAGTACCTCCTCCAGCTCCAGGGAGAACCTCTGAGATATGAGCCGAGGATTGTCACTGAACTGTGGCATCTTTGTAGGTGAAGTGAGGTCCAGAGACCTCTTTCTCTTTTGCCCTTGCTTTTGACTCTCTCTCCCTCTCTCTACCCCTTTTCTGCTCTGCTACCACAGGCTTTGGTACAGGAGGTTGAGTCCCAGCCTGGGAGAGAGGGGAAGCCAGAGGAAGAGAGGAAGGAGAGGCGGTCACAGCAGCTGCTGTGACCAAAGCTGGAGATAAGGAAACAGATTCTGAAGGGGGGAAGAAAGCCTTTAAGGGCCAACTTGGCCTTCCTATCTTTAATGGCATGGGGGTTGAAGCCCACACATATGCTCCAGTCCACACTTAGATGGACACACAGTGTGGCCATCCTCAGTGGATAATTTATGGCCATACTCTATGCAACGCTTGAAAACAAGCTTTTCAGTCATACTGCCTGAGAGAAAGAGAACTTAAGAAAAAAGGGCAGTTTCTTTCTAACTGGCACACTCACACCCACTCACTACACTCATACACAGAAAACACTGGGGGGAGGCTACAATCTACACAACAGTACAAATTACTCCAACTATCCTAAAACTCTACAACTTGATGCACTAAGTGAGTGGAGGAGAAAGAAGACCTATACTAACACTAACTAACAAAATTCTGTAGAAAAAAAGATGCAAAGGTTTTACACACTTGGCTAAGTTGCAGCTCAAGAGACACAATGCAAAAGTTATTCGTGGCAAATGAGATCTGGGGATGAAAGACAGTGGAGGTGTATTAAGGGTAAGGGGAGGAGTTTGGAGTTCGGAGCTGATGCTAGTAAAAGTTGCCAGCTCCGATCCAATACGGATCCATAACCCAAAGGTTGAAGACCAAATGAAGTAAACTACTTCAGATTGTTGTACTTTCTATATGTTCCCCTGTACCTCTGCCATCCATGGGGTCAGATGGCCTCACTTGTACCAGTGCAGATCATCAATGTTCTTGCATTGGTCTCTGGAGTGGGGTATGCCAGTCATGATGCTTTACACATCCACCAATTCTATTCAAATGTCAATTTTTTCCGTGTTCTACTGGATGCAGTTTCCAACTTTTACAGGTATGATGCCTATAAAAGGTGAAGGACAAGCTTGGGAATGATTCAGTTCACAAAGTCCATGTTGCCTCTGGCAGGTTCAAATATGAATGAAGAGGCAAGTATGAAACAGACAACTAGAGTGTGATCCACACCCACTGGGTTGTAACATCACTGGGTCTGACATCTTACACCCTGTGCTCACTTCTTCTGGGTGCAGAAAATTAGGTTCTCTCCCTATCTACTGGCAGATGCACTTGCATCATTCCATTAGGCTGAGCCTCTAAGAGCTCCCATGAGCATGCATGAGTACTTTGTAAACAGCCACAGCGGTAAGAATCTAACTATGCCAATACATGTATTTACATATCTATACTATATGGTGATTCATACAGCGAGCACAGAAATGCCTAATTTGCAATAAGAGCTTCTTTATTTAAACAGAAGGTCACTCTTTTTATGGTTCAGCATTTTGACAATGACTGGGCTCAGCATTTACATGAAAGTTGATGGAAAGAGCGAATTAAATAAAACAGTTTAAAATAGACACAATAAAATTATTGGAAAGAGACTATTATTATTTTAATGTGTCACTTCAACATTAGCCTCTGACTTACTGGTAAGGTGGAAAAATCTCATGATAGTACAGTAGTTATATATGCAGCTGTATAAATGTATCTTATTTAGTGCTGCATTCATTACCTGAATATGTATAAAGTTGCTTACTGCAGACTGTGGTTTCTGGAAGTGGAAATGTTCAGGACCAAAGTGCAGACTACCTTACTGTAACTGAAGGAATAAGGAAATGAGAAATTAGTTCTCATTCTCTTTTCCCCCACCTTTCCAGCGCCGCCTCTCGGGCCTCCATTTCTCTGTGTACATTCTTATAAATAAGACATGACCAATGAATAATACAGAGGTGAGGCAGGGTTGCCATAATGGTTAATGACTTTACATCACTGATGCAAGGCACAGGGTTCGACTCTGACCTCTAGTCATTGGCCAGGGTTGTAATAGCTGCAGACTGATAATATTTACCTATGAATCATTAAACGGAGGAGAAAGAAAAAATGATAAGAGCCCAGAGAATTAGCAAATGTGTTGTGTACACAAGTAGTTTTTATTTTGTTTTTTTCTGATTTTCAACTCCTAAATGAAATGCATACCACAGAACTAATTGCACTCACATAGGGTAAGGCTGTACAATTACTTTCAAACTTGCATTTCTAGGGAAAAGATGGTGCAGCAACAGGGAGCAGTGCACAGAAGAGGCAATTTTATTCCTAAGAAAACTACATCCTCGTGGATGCACTTAGGATGTTTAAAAAACATCTTTTTTGAAAGGGGGCCTAAAGCCATGGAATTAAGTTGCTGTTGTTGACATAAATGTTATAGGGAAAAGGAACTGCACCTTATTATAGCATATGCAAGGAGCTAATGACATGGTAGGTCATGAAGGACAAAGGCTAGGCATAAAGCAATTGCCCGTAGTTACAGTGGTGGTGTGCTTTCCACTGTCCTACCTTTAATACCTGATTAGGAATATCTTCACTCTTTAAGAGCAATGACTTTGATGCAGAGGAAAATTTTGCAGGAATCATTCAAGGTGATGTAGATACCAGTACTTTCAGACACCTCCACCATCCAAATACAGGCAACGCAGAAGGTCATGGATGGCACTGGTAATTTCAGATTAGGTGTACTAGCTATGGTAGCTGTGTACATACAACTGTTAAATGTTTCCTCATCAGGTACTCCAGCAACATCATCTGTAGTGCCACCTCTGCAGAGTACATGGTAAATGTGGACATTCTACCTTTAATACTTAGTCATATGCCTTTCACAGGTCACATTAAACATATCATGTATTTTCTAATATGGTCACCATCAGCAGAAACAATCATATGCTCTGCAGCACCACAGATGTCTGATAAAGATAGCAGAATTACTGTTGACACTGATGACATTATTGTAATTCTCATGACAAAGCCTCAGGATAGTGGCACACAGTCAAATTGTACTGGCAGGGTGCACTATCCCACAGCAGGGAGACAACTCTGTAGGCAATGACATAGGCTCACATGCCCAGCACATTGACATAATTACATTACCACAAAGAGGATAACACTATGTACCTTAACATCTGTTTCTTGTGCAGAATCTGTACCTCTTAATGAAGAAAAAACCCTTTCTATGGTAGTAGCACCCACAGTTACTCCTGTACACAGAGGGTACCAGGCAAGGATGTCTTTCACAGATAGCTCCAGAGACACACAAGGCCTTGTCTGCACAGCAGCAGATGTGCAATGAAATAGTTCACGCCCAGGCTACTGCTACTGAGATTCAGATAAATATGGTTAGAAGCTACAGAGTATACATGAAGAAATTCAACAGTGCATGGGAGTGGTGCAGGCCAGGGCTAGTGCTGTGATGATCTTCATGTACAGTATGGTTGCATACAAAACAGCCATATCTGCCTCAATCCCACATTAGTAAGAACTTTACAGATACAAATTGAAGACAGAAGTAGAAGTGGATGAAGGAATGTTCAGATACATGGGGGAACAAGTAGGCCAGACACCACATGTAACCCAAGAAAGTGCTAAACACATTAATGTGGTTTATCTCAAGAAGAAGGCAATTAGGCCTCATTAGACTTCTACATCATGTGGTAGAATATCTCAGTCAAATTCAAGTTCCCACAGTACTGTTCAGTCAATATCAAGAGGTTCTCTTGCATCTGGTAAATCCCATCATCACAGCAGCTCAGCATCAAGCTCAGAAGCTAGCACTTGCTCATGATTCTAGGACATCAGCAAAACTAATGGGAGGGTGTTGTGTATGTTACCCTCCAAATGTCGATGAAAGTAAAATCTTCCAGTATAATTAACACTTGTGACACTGACTACTGAACACTCTGCAAATATGTCACATAACACTTACTCACATAATTTGTGCAAGATATGAGGAAAAATGTGTGATGTACAATGTAAGTTGATCCTGCACCATGCAGCACAGCTCACACCTAACACTGAAGGCATTATGTATTGTCTTTGTAATTTTACACCATCATATGATGAATGTCATAGCCCATGTTAATGAACCTTACACAAAGGGCGCCAACAGAATAGATCCACCGGAAGACAAAGTGCAGAAAATGGAACAGTGCAATATATATATATATATATATATATTTGTGTGTGTGTGTGTGTCTGTGTGTGTGTGTGTGTGTGTGTGTGTGTGTGTGTGTGTGCGTGTGTGTGTATGTGTGTGTGTTTGATATATAAAAAATTAAACAGTGCAATATATATATATATATATATATATATATATATATATATATATGTGTGTGTGTGTGTGTGTGTGTGTGTGTGTGTGTGTGTGTGTGTGTGTATGTGTGTGCGTGTGTAGATATATACACATATATATATATATATATATATATATATATATATATATATATATATATATATATATATATATATATATATATATATATATATATATATATATATATATATATATATATGTATATATATATATATATATATATATATGTGTGTGTGTGTGTGTGTGTGTGTGTGTGTGTGTGTGTGTGTGTGTGTGTGTGTATAATATATATAAGGGTCTAGTCTGGAAGACTGAAATACCACAACACTGACTTTCACAATCCTGAGAAGGCCGACAACATCATACCATAAATACCACTCTATATCTATAGACTGTTGTTGTTGAGTCTTTTGGCTTTTCCCAGTTAGGGGTCGCACAGCAAAACTCCGGTGCACTAATGATTGGCAGTAGATTTTTATGTGCCGAGTTGCCAGCCCTGATGCACAACCTTCAACAAAGGTACGCCCATTCATGCATGTTTCCACACAGAAGACGCTCTAGCTGAGAATCGAACAGGACAACGTCTTACTGTGAGGTGACAACACTACCGCAGCACCACCACCACAGATAGATCTATACACTGTGTGTTAGCAAATTAAATTCAATATTGTTCTGATAAACGGATATCCATATACAGAAATCCAGGGAAATGTAAACGGCTACGTGTGGGATGTATTAGAAGTTCAAATAGGCAAGGATCAAATATTGTGAAATTAATGTGGTAATCTGCAATGGTTTTAATATGAGAACAGGAAAATACAACATCCTGTTCATAAAAGGCCTTTTATAGTTATGCAAAGAACCTCCACGGCAATACCCAGATTTGCTCTGAGCTACTGCACAATGGTACCTCCTATACCAAGCCAACAGATATTGCCAGTATACTGGCCGACAGATTCAGTGCCAACTTTTCCCCTCTCCCCTCCCCCCAAAGGACCAATCACAATACCAGTAGATTGCCAGGCACCCAGTATTACTGCTGCACAGGCTAAAACAGCACTGTCCAAAGCCAAGAATACAGCTTCTGTGGGACCTGACAATATCCCTGACTGTGTTCTACATGAACTATAGAGTGAACTGGTACCTCACCTGTGTGCCCTGTTCAATCAAAGCCTCACCTCAGGCTTTGTCCCTACCGAATGGCACACTGCTATAGTCATTCCTCTCCACAAAGGAGGAGCGACTACAGACCCTGGGAACTATCGCCCCATTAAACTTAACAAGTCTGATATGCAAAGCTATGGAACACATCATAATGGACCTAATAAACAAGGATATAGGGAATCTCCAAACTTTGGATCCCACACAGTTTGGTTTTGTGAAGGGTAGATTATGCCTGCTCAACTTGGTCGACTTCTTTGAGTCAGTCACGAGAGCTGTGGATAAAGGCAAGGTAGTTCATACAGCCTACCTTGATCTGGTCAAGGCCTTTGATACCATTCCCCACTCAGGAATCATAGAAAAACTCACTAATCTAGGCATCAACCCCAATATCACTAGGTGGGTTGCAAACTGGCTCACAGATAGAACCCACACAGTGTGAAAGTAGCTGACTCCAAGTCAGACTGCTGACAAGTCATGAGTGGAGTCCCGCAGGGATTGGTCCTGGGTCATTTCCTTTTTTGGTATCTACTTCTCAGAAGTCCAGTCCAATATGAAGGGACTCTGATGATTGCAAGTTGGGAGACATTATTAACTCCCCAAGTGATGTTGACATCCTACAGAAAGGCCTCACTGAGACCAAAAACTGGTGTCAGAACCATGGCCTTAAGCTCAATGCCAAAAAATGTCATCATCCCATTTGGGCAAAACCCAGTTCCTATGAACTACCACATCGATGGTAGTCCACTGAACACAGAAGGCATTATAAGAGATCAGGGAACACAGGCTGACAGCAACCTCTCTTTTGACCACCACACTGCCACTGTGGTCAGAAAGTTCTTCTATGTGGCACATCTCATTTCTAAGGGTTTTGCATCCAGGAAGAAAGAGGTCATTGTCTCCCTCTACTCTTCCCTCATTAGGCCAATCATCGAGTACAATGCCACATTTGGCATGTACCTCACTAGACACCTACAACAACTGGAGAGGCCACAAAAACACCTCACAAAGAGGATCCTAGGCCTTAAACATTTGTCCTATATGGACAGACAAAAAACTCCAACTATTCTCTGCCTCATTTCGCCTACTTAGAGGCGATCTCTGCTTGACTTATAAAGCCATGTCTGACCCAGCTCTGTTAGAAATGCTGCATCTAAAGAAATCCCAATCCCTCCACACCACACACTCCAGAGACCTCAACCTCATTACCACAATCAACAGAATGTGCTGGAGGGACAGGTTCATAACCCAGAGACTGCTCATGCTATGGAATAGACTTCCCATACATGTCAAACAGAGCACCTCACTGGCCCTCTTCAAGAGAAATCTTGATGAGTGGATGGGAAATAGAAAATTCACCCGAGAATCACTCCAGTGGCTCTACTCGACAGAGGCACTGGAAACTAAGGTCAGGTGGCATGATGCCAGGGTAGTCCTATGGGCTAGGCTTTTAAAGGTTCCAGGGCTATTAGCCTAGTACACACCTATGAACCTATGAAGTGTAGTAAAGAACAGGTTTATTACATAAACATTTAGAGCCTCGTGTGACAGGATGATAAGTAAAACAGGGAAAAAAATTGTTGAGGTAAGTAACCATTCATGACTTGGTAACTCTGGATGAAAGTGAAGTCAAAGGCAAAATGTTTTTGCCTTCCTGGGGACAGGACAAGCCCTTCAGGGTAGGTACTGGTACAGTTAATATAGTCTGTTGGCTTGTTCTGACTTGTAATGTCTACGAATAAATAACTTTAGGAAAATTAAGAGCTATTATAGATTACTTTTGGTTAGTCCACAAGTACTACATAGAAGGGAGTTAGATGTGCTAATAAGAGGCAAAAGTAAAAATGTATCACTCCATTTAAAGAAAGAAGGAAGTATACATGAATTTAATGATGTTGATGTAATCATGAAAGGGACCCAGATAATGAGAAGATGATATTTGAAAAGATCAAGCTGTTAAGCCTCATATAACAGAGGTAGCATACTGAAGGTTTGATAAAGTCTTCAACAAAGAAGAGAACAAAATGTTCAGAAGATATAGTATGGAAATTATAGAAGTCAATGCTGAATACATTGAAAAGATCAATATATGAGATTCCAGTCATACTAATTATGGAAAGTATAGCTGTTCGATAAGTACTATAAGAGGATGAAAAAGGAATGCAGAAGAAGAACCCATCATATAAAAATACAAGAGAAAGGCATTCTCACACACATGCACACCATAAATAAAATCATAGATATTTATTTATTCATTCTTTTTTGACCAGGTTTTTTCAGCTAGACTGGTGGCTTTTTTTCATGGGAGACCCTAGGTGGTACTAGGGGTGATGTTGGCAGGGCACCAGGGAACCTCCCCATCTCTTTTCAGTAGGTGTTGTGGGATCTTTTACACCCACCTAAGGTACCACAAACTCAAGCAGATAGGTCCGCCTTTTATCATAACATCTGAAGTATATCATATTCAGGAGTGCATCACACCCTAATGCTTTACTGCAGGGTCAACAATCTAATCACCTAGAGTAAGATTAAAATCCACACCCTATGGCTGTCCAGCACTAAATGTGAGTGTGCTACTTGTTGCACCTCTGACACTGCATGTTAAACAGCAATGTTAAGAAATGTCAGAAACTGTAAGAATGTAACACTACGTTTTGGTATCAAGTCATTAAACATAGAAGATAAGGGATTAAGAGGTAAATGGCATATATGTCATTTTTAGGAACTTTTCACTTTTAAGTTTGAAATGTAAGAGAAATGCACGTGTATTTTCAGCTTTAGTTAAATACCATATAATAACACTATGGAAGCATTTACATTTAATATTTGTCATTTTATTAACATGGTAAAGACATTTATGAATGCTTTAAAGTCAAACAGCAAGGGGCATGTCTGCAAATGGTCTATTAAGATAAGTGTACTCCCCGGTAAACAAACTAAATAAATAAACATTTACAAGACCTGTAAGAAAGACAGGTAACTAAACTATTAGAATAATGAGTTCTGAATTTTGAGAAGTAATGGCTATATTATATCTTCAGGATTCCTTGATAATTCATTATACAGTAAGTGGCAAACCAAACCTCTCTCTCTCTCTCTCTCTCTCTCTCTCTCTCTCTCTAAATATATATATATATATATATATATATATATATATATATATATATATATATATATATATATATATATATATATATATATATATATATATATATATATATATATATATATATATATATATATATATATATATATATATATATATATATTATTATTATTAGTTTTTGTATACGTTCACTGTGGCAAAGCTTAAAAGTGTCAAGAGTATCAGTCAGCAGTCTTTACCACCTTACATCATAGCAGGTTGTCACTTGGATACATGGCAGGCGCACTTACTGTTTTAATCACTCTTACATTAGACCAACATATTTGTAAGATATACATCTAAAACTGTATAAATCAGACATTATGAAGAAAGTTTTGCAGAGAAACTGCACATTTGTAAATCATTTACATTATATTTGATGAATAAGCTTTGTGATGCCACATTTCTTTCAACTGTCTGGGATAATCTGTGCTAAATTTTCACTGAGTGACTAATAACTACGGTAGAGCTGTGTTTCCTTTTTTTTCCATTATTGACTTAGCATGTTTTTTGAATTTTCAGTGAACTCTACTGTAGACAATTTAATTAACTCCTTTGACAGATCACTTATTTCCTACTAACCAGTTACCTCTGATGTTGTGCTTGCATTTTGTGTAATGGTTAACATATGACGTAACCATACCTAGTCTCTACTATCATTGTATATCCCTTGACTTTTGACTGTTCTCTCCATGCTGTAACTGAAATAAATATTTTACTGCTGCCTCATGCCTCAGGTCATGGCTGCAAAATGTCCCTTGACCAGCTCCTACATGGTTAACAAATATAGATAGATTAATAAATATATGTTAACTGTTTTCTCAAATACTTACCAAATGTGTACTCACATACATTTATCATGCATTGCATTTTGTCTCTTTCAACTTATTACATCTGTTTTTTTTATCTTTGTTGTTTCTCAAAGAAATCTAATAAAAAGATAACGGTGATAGGGTTTGATAAAGGAGTCTGAAGGCAATGTTCTTAACATTTACATTGGGGGAAAGTTTGTCAACAAAGGCAGAAGGTAATAGTCAGGCACTGCAGAGATCTACACCATGATTAATATTACTGAGTATATTTATACTGACCTTCGCCTACTGTATTAATAAGGTTCATGCAAATGTTAACAGTACCATATGTGATGTTGGGGTAATTGAGGCAGTGAATAAACTTTAAACTGACTTGGGTAAGTTTCAAGGGCTGGCCTGAGCAGTGACATTTGAAATTTAATGCCAAAAAGCAGCAAGTGGGGTTCTCTGGGGGTAAACTAAAGACAGGTTGTATAGTTAAGAGGTATTACCAAGTAAACCAAGACAATGGAGCTCTTGGAGAGTCCATGTATTCATCCAATCAGTAAAGTGGTGTGTGGTGTCAAGGGTTCTACTTAATGATGGAGCAGCACTCCCACTGTATGTGTCACTTACAAGACCTTACCCTGGAGCAATATATACAATTCTGGAGATAATGTAAACAGTGTATAGTTCAAGAAGATGGTACAGACAGGTTTAATGATCAGCTGGAGAAGGAAAGCAAGATATGGAATACAATGGCAAGCTAAACAGGTTAGGTAAGTTCATCTAGAGGACAAAAGGTCTAAAAGGTTCAAATCAGATGCTCCAGAGTATGAAAGGAATGATTAGGAAGAACAGAATAAAAAGGTATGGTAGAAGAGGCACAACTGCCTTCTTGATGGAGGTTGCTTTAAATGTGACATGAGGATGCTTTTCTTCAGCAAGCAGCTAACTGTGTAATGGGACACTGCAAAAAGGAAACTGTTCTGCCGGATGTCAAACACCTTTAAGATGGCAAAGAATAAGCAAAGGCAAGATATAGTGACAGCTGCAAAGTGGTTAGGTCTGCAATTAGTCAATCCTGATGGTTTTGTGGACTCCAGCTGTAAGAATGTTTGCATTTTACAGTGGATTTGCCATCCTTATTCACTGCTGGACATAATGGCTGTATTTCTTGACATCTTATGAAAGCAGATAATATAACCTTCTGCCCCTTTAGCATGGTTTAGATTTTTGTGGTGATGACACAGATTTTAGGATTATGAAGTCAGGTCCAAGATTATCAGACAACTGTGAAAATAATCCCCTGATGTAAAAAGGAATTCAATTCAACCCTTCTTGCTGGCTATATGAGCAGTTTCTTCTCTCTTTCTGCCTCTGCAAGACACATTGCCGGGCAGATGCATGTCATTGTTCTGGTAAACTCAGATGTCAGTCACACATCAAATATCAGTGTTCCTGTTTTTGCAGAAATATAGCAGCACTTCCTCTTTCAGCTTTTTCTGGGTGCTCAAGCTTCTTAGTTTCATCCCAGAATACCCAGAGTTATGCACAGACACCACCATCAACTACAGTTACAATGTTTTCATGCAAGGATTGTCTTATTTATTTAAAGGGAGATTAACCAAACCTCCAATGAAACAGTATGTATTTTATGAATGGTACTAGACTGCCACTTACTGGTGAATGGTTGACATCCAGAAAATTCTTCATAATGCTTGTTCACAACATAGCCTTAGTTATCTTTTAAAATGTAAATCACCATACTCTATGGCTAATAAACAAAACATTTTATTATGTAGCCTGTCCATATATTCTCAGAGAAAATAAGGCTTGCATGCATTTTGATTAATAAGTATGAATGCCAAAAACATGATGTCAAATAATGCTTTGATGTAGAAAACACAACAGCAAATTAACAGGCACCCAGCAATAACATTTGAAAAACACATTGTGCAAAGTTTTGTATATGTATATATATATATATATATATATATATATATATATATATATATATATAAAACTACACAGAACAGAATTAAAACAATCCCGTTAGAAATTATTTGAAATTCACTGCACACTCAGAACTAGGAAGTACAGTTTTGCTGTACAAATTATACCATCATAGTTATGTATATGTCAATTTAGTATATTCTGTATGTAAAACTGATCATATTAAAATGAAATCGGAATAATTTATAAAATGTGAATGCGTTCATGTTTAAGTCCATGTCCATTCTACATGATCAATGTGTTAAATTAGCTCATAATAATCCATATTAATGAAATTAACCAATTAAAAAACTGCTGTAATCAAACACTAGCAACATACTGTGGTTAAATTTATGCAAAAATGTCTGATCTTTAGTTCTAAAGAGAACAGCTGTTATTGGAAAATCTGTCAAGCTTGTAATGGATATAAGTGTCAAAGGTTTCTATTTAAATGGGTATGCCAACAAGCAACTGCTGACATTTCATTTGGGGGACAGTAAAAGCCTTGTCAATAAAGTTCCTCTCAGAACTTATTAGGTAATCAGCACATTGTAATTTATTAATTTTTTCAGATTTATCAAGTGTGCATGGCTGCTTGCTGAAGAAATAAGTTAATCATTCCTTGTGAAAGTTTTAAAGACTAGTCAAAATTGAATGATTTCATTCAGTTTCAGCAAGTTTTTGCAGCTGAAGCAGATCACATCAAGCAAGACAGAATATGAGCAGGAAGTTAATCTACATTTGGAATTCCAGAGATATTGCAGTTATAATATGAAATAGGCATTTTATCACATGGCAGAGTAACACACACGCACACACACACACACACACACACACACACACACACACACACACACACACACACACACACACACACACACAGCTAGGATATCAAATGAAGTCTTAAAAGAATCTTCTCTGTTATGATATCCCACACTCAAATGAACACTGTCCCCACCTCCTAACAAAGTGTCACCTTCATTTCTAAATGGAAGAGCATTTCTAAATTGTTGAATAAAGGTAACTTGTTTTCATCTCTCAGAAAAAAAATAAAATATCCATATTCCCATTCAAAAGCCTGCAAATACATCCCAAGTAACAAAACTACAGATCAGGTATTTTTAGGCCCTCACTATCAAAACTACTGGCGACAACAATGTTGTTTCAGTCATTACTCCAGTTTCACCTTTATTCAATTTAAATTCTGTCACTGCCATAACCATCATGTTACAAGGCCCGTTGCCATAACCATCATGTTACAAGGCCTGTTTTACTGCAATATAAAGTATGAATGTGTTTCCATGCTTTTGGAAACTGTGTTAAGACAAGCAAGTCAGGAATTAGGATGTCACTGAAGAAAACATTGCGATTTGATATAGCCATACTGAAGGAATATGAGCTCCCTGGTAATATACAATTGCACTATACTGAATACCCATAGTGGATGTCAGCAACAGGGACAGGTGCAGTCAGCAGAAATAGTTGAAATAACATAGCAAAAGGGCATGATGGTTATATGTCCAATTGTTGCAGAGAGACTGTAGCGGGGAACCTATCACAAAGGTATGACAGTGACATTTCTAACTGTGAGGAGACAGAATGTGGCAGACAAACAGTAGAATGGCATTGATGGCAGATACATGTCTTGAAGGAGGTACACTGTGGCCTAGACAAGTTAAGGGCTGTACATAGTAGAAAGGATGCAATGACTCCAGTTCACAGGTGACGTCAGAGCTATGAATGTAGAGGGCAGGTGGAGGTACAGGATGTACACAGCAATACAAGCCATCAACACAGTGATGCAGGACTACAGTGAGAGATAACTTGTCCATTACTGTTAATGCAGGACAGAGAAGTGGCCATAGTATGACAGTGGGCAGGTACACTGTCACCACAGGAGGGAGGGGGTATTACATATACGTATGGATCAACCAAGGATGGTCATATACACAGATATTGACTGACATGTGTAACCCACAGATGTACAGCTCTTGTCGTGGGCCCATGATAAAAGTAATGGGTGGAAAAGTCCACCTCTCAGAAGACTTGTACGTCATTTCAGGCCTTAAGTATGTATGCCACGCCCATCCTGAACAGAAGCATAGAAGAAAATTCATTCTGAGACCAGGTGGAGCAGGGAGTGCTGTAGGATCTCAATATTGCAGGTGACCATAGTAGGATGTTAAGTACAGGTGCTGCAGAGGGTAAATGACACGATATTTCATGAAACGACCAGGATAGGGGACATTTCCATGGACATGTCCATCACTGGAGATGGACCACCCACACAGAAACAACTTACAGAGGTGGATCATTCTTCTTTTGAAGTGGGATAATGTCTACTATGTATGCTGGGAGAAAGGTTATCAATCTAATGTGACAATAATGCACCTTTTTGCATTTAATGAGTCTATTTTTGGAATCCCAGGTATTTACAAGTGCAAGTTCTTGTTAAATGTATGTGAATAACACAAGAAAATAACAATGTCTCTCAGTTTGCAGTCATTTACAGATTACATTAGCCAGAGGCCTTTATTCATAGTTTGGAGATTAGAAAAGTAAGTGCTGAAGAGGAGGTCCCAACACTGAGCCTTGCATGACACTACTGCTCACCTTCATATGCTCTAATAAGGCACCTGTTACCCATACATTGTGGGTTCTGTCTTTGATTTTTTTTTATTTATTAAATCTAAAAATGTATGGCTATATTCTATATTGGAGATCTACATAATTCACAGTAGACTCCCTCTTATCAGGCCTCTCTTTAACCGGCCTCCTCTTTAACCAACCATCAAATTTCTGCCATAGCCCTTGTGACACTGCCAGACCATCTATATGGAATTTTGTAAATAATCATATGTCATTTATGAATATCAACATGATTCATATGCTTGTCTTACAAATGTAAGAGAACTATATGTTATGTGTATATTAAACTACTGGTACACAAGTGTGTGTTGAACAGGATTTGTACACTACTGAGCTTAAAGAATGTTAAAGAATGTAACCACAGCATACCCTGCTGGAACATAGAAGATTAACTTACAAAATGTCAAGAAAATAAGTTGAAATTAAGTGCTTTACAATGTGCTATAAACGTTACTTTCAATGCAGCAAGAAGATACAATGTCTAGAACTAGATTTTTTTCTATTGTCTGAAAAGTAATTACTAGGTTTAAAATGTAAAGTGTTTGATTGCTTTATGACTTCCTAGCAGCTTCACAGTTCTTAGCACATCTGAGAGATATGTATTTCTCACACAGGGATGTTAGAATTCTGTTAGTATCTGTTTAGCCTGGGAACTGAAGTCAGGTGACAAAGAGTGGTGTCATCTAAGCTAACCCAGCAGTAATGTTTGATATCAATTTAAGAACTCGCTCAGAGAGAAATTAGGCATTTTGTATTTTGTCTTTGACGTGGAACATCACTCATCATCACCATCTGCACTTGCCTTGCTAATAGTGAGTAACTAGGATACAGTAATTTCTTTTAGGTATAGATAGGGATATAGCGACAATTACTTTAGATGTTTTCTGTATTTATTTGAGACAGTCCTGCAATGTTGTTTTATTTGGTGACACCGTACAGGGCACTCCTAAATAGCCTTTGTAAGTCTTGGTCAAAACTACCATTTGGATTTATAGAAACATTACACAGTAGGATTGGTCACTCTTTGTAATGGCCCTATAGTAGCTGATAAGAAAGGGTGGCTGATGGCAGCTGGTACTACCTTATAGTCTGGGCAGAAGGGGGCATAGCTAGTAAACCTGTGCCAGCCTTTCCCAGGTGTGTATGTGTTTTTATATCAATCAAATCTCAAAGTGTGTGTGTGTGTGTGTGTGTGTGTGTGTGTGTGTGTGTGTGTGTGTGTGTGTGTGTGTGTGTGTGTGTGTGTGTGTGTTTGTGTGTGTGTGTTGTCAGCTACTTGGGCAGGGACATGAAGCACTAGTTGGCCAGACAGGATGCTCGCGGTCTTAGCTTGGCCACCTGGCTGACATCTCAACCCTACTGCTCTGCCAGTGGGGAGTCTTACTGGATATCTGGAGAAAACAGCCCCAGACTGACTGTGATCTCTGTATGCTCTTAAGGGAAATTGTACTTTGCTGTGTGTGTACTATGTTTACTCCCATTGTGTACATCCCTCACTGTTTCCAGTGGTGAAGATTGAGGCTCCTTGATTACTGGGCCAGTGCAGGGGCAGCCCAGCCCTAACAAAAGACAACAGAGAAGAACAACACTTCCACCTGCTTTTGGCTAAATAATGACAGACATTTGAGATTTAGACTTCATATTCATTAGAAAAAGGCATACTATCAATGCATACAAATCCTGTTATTCTAGCTGATTTATTACCTATAAATGCTATTTTGTATGCATTTTCTGATTAGCCAGCCTTTCATTTATGCAGTCTAAGGTCCAGTCCCAGTGAGAACAGATAAAAGGGAGTCTACTGTAGTTTATTTAGAGGTAGCTGAAGTCTCTCAAAATAATGGAGTTTTTATTTTTGGGGTGTTCATCAAGTACATTTAGGATTATCATATATTTTTTGCTGCTGTAATTATTTTATCTTGTATTTCTTGTTTTGATTTGGATGTTTTTTAAGCAAGCTGCAAATAGACATTCTTTGAATTTCTGCTGCTGAATTATATTGAATCTTATTTTGTGTACAATACAGAATTTAGACTGTATTCTGGAAGCTTCAAAGTCATTAAACTGCAGGTACTACCTGCAGATAGCTGTAATTGAGCACAGTAAGTTTTAGTAACTGTTCAGTCATATTTTAAAGCATACCTTGCTTAAATGAGACTTGGTAGAAGAGTTCCCTAAACAAATGCTATCTTCACTTGACTTGGTCTGCATTTCTGTTAGTTACAGTGTATTCTACTTTCAAGTCCAGGTAAAAGTCCAAAATACCATATGGACAGGGAGATCCCCCCCCGCCCACATTCCCACACACCATAGTAAAAGGAAAATGTAATCCACAAAAAATGACAGGCCAAGAAAGAGGCATAGAGATGACAATGTGAATTGTTGAGGGCAAAGAAGGAATTATGTATTACTGTTATGTAAAAAGCCCAGATTTTCTGTATAGTAGATATTTAGTAAGAATACGAAAAATATTGGATACTCCAAATTGGCCCTAGGCATGAATGTGCATGTGCATGCTTTCCATGGAAGGTTGGGTGCCGGGCTGGCAACTTGACACCATAAAACATCACTGCCAATCATGAGTGGACAAAAGATCCACTGTGGCGACCCCTAACCAGGAAAAAAGACGAAAGAAGAAGAAGATATCATTTTCGGGGGACATAGATGGTATCCTAGCTATAAGCTGAGAGTTGGTCCTGATTAGTGTAATTTAGAATTCAATGAATTCAGTTTGTGGGTCATTAAACTCTATTTGGAGGTAATATGGTCTTTATCAAATATAGAAATGCCAAAATATTTGCTATCAGGTCTGTGGAGGTTGCAAAACCCAGGTCTGGACGAGATGTTTTCTAAAGAATTAAAACAAGTTTCAATAACTACACAAAGATATATTCCAAATGCAGGAGAGCCTGAAGGTCAGGGGAGTTTGTTGCTGAGACTGCTGGCAATGAAAAGAGCTAGCTTAATGTTATCATGTTTCATATCAGCATGTCAAAAAAATACAGATATTGCAGAACCAACAAACTGGCAGGCAGAGACAAAAAAATAATAAAATTAAAATGCACATTATTAAAACATGTGCTTCTAAAGAGCTTTTAAACAAGTTTTAAAAAGAAATACAAAAAAAATTACACTCTATGATGATGTGAGGTAGTGTCAGCTGTGCCAGGTAGAGTAGGGCAGTGCTTGTGTAATATATGCCAGCATAGCTGGCTGGAGTTTTGTAAAGAATTATATGTCATTTGAATATCATATTCATATCATAATTTGTAAATATGAAATGACCACGGCTGAGGAACGAAGATAAAACTCCCAATTTAATGAAACAAGATAAAAAGTAGTAAGCGCTTTCGCGATCTCTCACTGATTGCTTCTTCAGACTCTCCCCGGGATTCATGAAGCTTGCGCCAGGTGCAGGCATAGCGTAGGCGGTATAATGCCAAATATGGCCGTTGAGCGATTCAGGTACGATCCAATTCCACGTGCACTACCGGCGTACGCCAGAACTGCGCAGCCCTCGGCTTAGGTATGCTAATCACCCCATGCGCAGTGTCGCACCATGCAAATGAAGGCATATAGTGATTCATGAAGTGGTGCAGGCGTAGCGTAAGCCCACAGAAATGTAAACCAAAAAACACGGTTTACATTTTCCCAAACAGAACATCGGAGCTATGGAAGCGGGCCAGACCCATGTATCACAAAGTTAACATATGCCAATGGCGAAATACACAGCCAATGGCATAAGAAAAGATGCACAACACGTAAAAAACGTTTAATGTCATGTCCACAGTAACGCACAGCACAACCGCAGGGCATGTGTGCGGAAACTGTAACATAAAGAAATAATATAAAAATGTCATAAAATTGCAACGTAATAGAAATCAGGTTTACAGCATAATACACAATGGTAGGCATGGAACACCACAACCAAGGTGCAAGGGTTGCTAAGGGCCTGCGATAGTGTCCGGCATGGTAACTATGAATTAGTAGTCAAAGCCATGCAAATGAGGCAGATAATACTGAATCGCAAATGTCCCGCCGGATGAAGGTTGTACCATACGGCGCAGTGGTATAACACCGAGGAGTGGCTCAGAGGAGATACATGACATCAGCAGAGGGGTGTGCCATCGTAGCAGTAAGCACATTGGAGCAATGCAAATCTGGCCTGTCTGTTGCTAAGCAAAGCTGCAGGACAGGGGTGGGGAGGAAGGTATAGAATCGTTTAGCTGAGAGCACACATAGTGCCCAAAAACGCATGTGTACGGGGATGAAAACGTGCCTGAAACCCAGTAATCGGACGCACGCGCAGCGAACAATAGCACAAACAGGAAGGTCAGGGGAAGAAAAGAAGGAAATGCTGAAGTAGGGTAATTGGAGTACTAATGAGCAATCAACACCAATCAACTCACGATGGCCAATCGACGGCAGCTGACAAGTCTGCTTGCAGAAACCTGCAAAACAGGATAGGGGAGGCATTGGAATGCAAAGAAAGGAGGGGAGGTATTGGATTGCAAAGATAGGAGACCTGACACAGCAGAACAAAGCAAACCGACAGCAGACTGGCAGTAGCACACATAACGCAAGATACGCCAGGTCCAGGAAAGTACAAATGAAAGTAGGCTGCTGGATGCATGCCAGAAAATGGTAGGTGCAACGTGCAGAAATGTAAAGGGAAGGTCAAGAGGTAATCCACGGCAGCCAAATGTAATTCAACACCAAAGGCACCACAATAGTAGTTCCGGCAGTAAAACACATAAGATACCCTGTAGCTACGATCGTACATACACACCCTATGACATCATCGGTGTTCACAGCACAATAGTATAAAGTGTGAAAGCACCCTACACACACCTGTGTATTCCCAAATACTGCACCATAGGTGTAAACACACTGGGAACTTTTAAAAGGTACATGTTGGGAGCTGCCATAGCTGTGATTCATCAGCATGTGTTAGAGACTGACGGTGTTGTGGAGGATGATGCCGACAACCACCTTAGGCCTCGGAGGAGAAGGAGAGTGTTCAGACCAAGGGTAACCTACCAGGGGCTACATGACCTGGAGATAGTAGAGTGTTACAGGGTGGACAGGGACATCTTACAGCAAATAGTGGAGCTGTGCCGGCCACGCCTGAGAACCAGAAACAACAGAGGGGAACCCATCCCAGTGGACACGAAGGTATGTGTAAGCCTGCGAATACTGGCCACAGGTA
Source organism: Protopterus annectens (assembly GCF_019279795.1). Classification (NCBI taxonomy): domain Eukaryota; kingdom Metazoa; phylum Chordata; order Ceratodontiformes; family Protopteridae; genus Protopterus; species Protopterus annectens. The sequence goes on from NC_056726.1 coordinate 1,383,174,699, forward strand.
CCTTTCAAAGGCCAACTTGAGATATAATGGGGATCCCACAGGCATCAGCATCCAGGGTACTACACCAGTTCCTGGATGCCATGTAACCACATGCCAATGAGCAGATATACTTCCCCCGAACTCAGGAGGAGTTGGCCAGCAATATGCGCCACTTCCACCGTGTGGCACACTACCCGGTGGTACTGGGTGCGATAGACTGCACGCACATACAAATCAAGTCACCACCTGGTGAGCATGGTAGACGCTACATAAACCGCAAGGGATTCCACTCCATCAACTGCCAGATCGTGTGCAATGCCCAGGGCATTATCATGGATGCGTGTGCTGGCAGCCCTGGAAGCTACCATGACTCCCATATCTAGCATGCCTCACAGCTGTATCAGGTATGTGTCAGGGGGGACATCCCACATGGCCATCTTGTGGGGGATGCTGGCTATGCACTGGAGCCATGGATGAGGACTCCCATCAGGATGCTGAAATCACGGTTCCGGTGCTTGGATACATCTGGTGTAGCCTTGCAGTACTCTTCAGGCACGTGCGGCCACATCATCATAGTATGTGCCATGCTACATAATATGATCCTGCGAAAGCAGCTGCAGCAGGGACAAAATGGTGAAGGCCCTCATAGCCCACCACAATTGCCAAGGCCATTACAGGCACAGAGGGATTCAGACCATGAACACACTGTGCCAGCCCCAGTAGGCAGACGGAGGCGTGCCCAATATGCCTACGCCTTGGCAAAGAGGGAACGTATAGCACATACTCTGACAGTGTAGGCCCCTATGGACTGACACCTCTCCACCTGCACACACAGTAAAATGGATAGCACACAAACATGACCACCTGTAAATTGTAATGCATAGGTGGCCCAATGTGTGACTCCTACATAGGCAGCCCTCAAACATTGTACACACAACAGCTAGTGGAACACGGAATGTCAACACCTGAACAGTACATGAGCCTTACAGCATATGGTGGTGCTGTGTGCCTGTCACGTTCCGCCAGATATATATATATATATATATATATAGATATATATATAGATATATATATATATATATATATATATATATATATATATATATATATATATATATATATATATATATATATATATATATATATATATATATAGATATATATATATATATATATATATATATATATATATATATATATATATATATATATGTACACATATGCATATATATAATACAGATAGAAAGGGCAATAGAGTGATATATGTTGATATAGATGGATTCAGTGATATCTGCAAATATATATAGATAGGTCAACGACATTCATAACACCTTGGAGGTACAAATAAATAGGATACCACCAACTATGGAATGTGTAACATACCGACATGCGTAACCACGAGGCTGAAAGACCGATAGAACACAGTACTAGAACAGTACAGCCACGAGTAATAGTATGATGATATGAAGGGACATTTAGTCACTGCTGCCGGTGTTGCGGTCCACGTAGGTACTGTGTTCAACTGTGTTTGTGAGTGCTGTAGTCTGTGTATGTGTGTGTTGAGGGTGCCGTGTGCGTCTCCGTGTGACTGTAATGTGTGTGTGTGTCCGCAACATGTGTCTGTTAGTGCCAAGTCAGAGGTAGATCAGTACGGTAGGTGTGGGTATAGCTAGCCGTAGGCATACGGTTACCATCTGTCCCACAGTAGGAGGGACAGCCCCACCCTGGGCAGGTGTGTCCTGACATAAAACAGTACAAAGGACAAATGTCCGAGATTTTAGGACATTAATATGTCCCATATATAATGTAATAGTCGTATTTAATAGCTATGCCTGTATGTAAGAAACGTAAATGTTACATGCATTATGATAAGTAGCCAAAGTCCCACAACAATAGTTATGTATTGAGGATAAAAGTATGTGCTAAACTGTGTACTGACCATGGCTACGTGTTGGCCTGTAAACACAGCTGTGTGTCCCGCAAGTGTCCAACAATGACCATATGAATAGGTGGCAACCCATGGCAAACAGGTTCTTTTACCAACACAACCGCAATGACTGCAAATATCTGGGACAGAAATACAAGGGATAGCTGTCACACATATCCCTTGATATATCGCTGCAATTCCGGAGGTATATAAGTAGCAAGCTCACCTGCAGACGATATAGAAACCAATTAACAATGGCCCACTGTACAATCCCGTAACATAAGTCTACTAACTGTTAGCTCTCTAATTAGGGACGGAGCCCACACACATATATATGGAATATGTAGAAATGCAAGCCCCACAAACCTGTATATGCTACGTACAACCACCGACATCCCCCACACTAGAAACTAAAGCAATACAGACTGTAAATAGCAGCACAAACATCCAGTCAGTCAATTACATCTGCAGAAACCTCAACATACCATGTGAGAGACACAATTAAAGGTGTCATGCAAAATTGCAGGCGTTGTATAATGGAACAAACAGCCATGTTACAGGTTTTGTTTGCAATAGTCCGTTATCAGACGTTGGGATGACAGGTACACCCACATGTTGAACCACATACTCTAGCTGTCAAACACAATCCACGGGGGACATGAATCCAAAGTATACTTGTCTCCATGCATAGCAGTTGCAATTACACATAACAAAACACAATACAGACCGTCTCCCCAAAGGTAGGGCAAATAGGCAACGCCCAAGTGGAGAATTCAATTATACCCCACTGTTGCCGCGTAATTGGTGAATGGAGTAGCTGCACAGCTGATATGCAAGTAATTAGTCACTCAGGAACACCAATTGGCGGGATGAAACCACATGTTACAAGTATCGACGTATATAAGGATGACTTGCCAGACATTCAAACCATATGCTCATACCGAATACCAGTTGAAACACTGTGAGAGAGATAGAGACGAAACTCCGTAACGATAACAAGGTATGTAGAACACCCAATATGGAAGGTTATGTATAGCATGATCTGTATTAATTAGTTTTACTGTATGCATAGCCTGGTTTGCATTAATTAAATGTGTCCGCAATGCATAAAGTGGGAAAAGGTATTTATGTAGTGATGTCTTGCTGAGCATACTAACGCTTGTAGAAACTGTGCGTCCAGCAGTGGGCCACAAGGTACACATCACAGACACCACAAGGGATCCTACATGAGGGCATTAAACAGAACAATTTCATACAACCCGCCGTCAGTGGTAGGGTATGTCCAACAAGTACGTGCCATAGCAGGGGATAGTATATGTTGATATACTGTCACAGCACGCATGTGTATGGGCATATAACGTCAATGACATATCTAAGGTGGTCCCGCTGTGCAAGTATGCTTTGCATTATGGGATACTATGTGAAATATGTGTAATGTATAGTATTGTAGGTAGATATGACAGATATTCTACACAGCATAACAGGCATATCATGCATACCAAAGGTATCGATCTATTGGCAAGTGCAATAACAGGATACATATGGCTTGTAGGCATGGGACATTGTAATAGCATGATAGCTAATCTAAATGGAAGGGCTACCAAGTAACCATGCACAAAGGACATGTAATAGCTTCACAGGTGCATAGTGGGGTACTATGCAGTCTGGCAAGTCCATGTGTAAGCACAACTACAGTGTTCACACCAGTGGCACCTCTCTAGGGTAGTGTCCTGTGAACAGCAGAGCCATGTGTCACCTGCACCTCTGCACAGTACAGCCACTGTAGTGATCCCAGGCCTACACGTGTCCCCAACCACCAAGGGGGATATCACATGAACAGTGCTACTGAGTGTCCCTGCGTGATGTACATAGGACTCATGTTCCAAAGTATGGTGAGTGTCCGGTTTGGGAATGTAACCCTCAAGCACATCCCACTCATTGTGGTGTGTATGCACATATCCATGAGCATGTTGCTCACAGTGGCTTTCGCTTATGTCGCGTATGAGGAGTATATCCATTAATAATGTTGTGGACATGGGCCCTGTCTGATCAGCAGAGGTCACCCCTGAGTATGTAGTATGCAAATGTGTACAGATGTGGTGTCCGTAGTGCAGATGCATACTTAAACTGTCGGAGCTCAGTAAACGTCATGGAGTGTTAATGTTGTGGTATGTAAAGCTGTAACTGTTGTATAAGGTACACCCTAAATGGGGTGGTGTACCCTTGAATGTGTGTAGAAGCCTTGAGTTCAGAGGTACAATGGGTGTCTATGTGCCAACTACACACCCAGTACAGATAGGTGTGGCCACAGAGAAGGATATCCACGCCACAGTGGCAATACGGTAACCACAGGAGTGGGTGCAACATATGTGTGTACTGCAAACATGTACAATGTGATATGTATGTAGGGGACTATCACCCATGTGATAGTCAGTGGGTGAATGGTGTAATGCAAAGGTGATGTTCATGCACCTTGTGTCATGCAGCTTGATGCCATGATAGTCATATCAGGTATCTGTCACAGTGACACCCGTATGGATGGAGTCAGTATCAGCTGGTGGAGCAATCATGGCGTTTTGTATGCAGGGGGTTGTAAAGCTAGGCAGGAAAGTCCCTGTGCTAGCCTGTACTGCAGGGAAGCATATACTGAACATGAGGGGCCCTATGACTGAGGACTGTGGTATGCCAAATGTAACTGACATGCAGTAGGTACTATGGTATGCTGGCCTCACTGTGTGTGTCCTGTCCATGAGCCACATTGCATAACATCCTGAGACATAGGGTATGATGTGCAGGTGGATGTGTATGTTGTCAATACCAGAATGGAGAATGGGGCTGAAAGGCAATGAGAGGACAATGTAGGACGTGTGGACTCCCATACCATCAGCAACTGCCCTGGTAACTGTATGAAAGGAGTCCACCAGGTGTAGGGGCCATGCTCTGGCCCTAACAAGCCCAACTCGGGTGGCATCAAAGGACAGGAGCCCAACAATGTCTCTGTGAATGACGTCCTTGATGATGTGCCCCATAGCCATGCAGAACAGTCCAGTCAGGTGTGTGGGACTATAGTCCCACTCGTGCATTGTGGTGCCACCTGTGTGTAGTGTGATAAATGCTGCTGTGTGCCATTCAGGGGCTACAATGTCTGAAACAAGGCTATTACTGAATATGGTGGCCTAGTGGGGAGACATGTAATTCAGAGGTTGGTGGACATCACAGCCTGGGACGTTGGAAGGTGACATGGGGCCAGTGTCCCAGGACATATAGAGTGCAGGTTAGTACTGTGTAGGTGTGACCACAGGGACACCACAATGTTCCTGTATGGATTGTGGCCCTGTAGTGAGTGAGAGGGTGTAATGTTAGCATTGAATGCATCCTCCAGTATGTTGCCAACATCACCTGGGTCTGTAATGTTCCTGAGTGACTGTTGTATGTGACAGCAGATGTGGGTGTTGCCATCGACTACTGACATACCACCATAATGCCTGGTGGTACACCCCAGAATGTGTCGCAGTAATGTTTACGTAGCTAGTCTTGGAGTATGTGATGTGGGATCCTGTGGCCGTACCAAGGCTGACCAGTGAGCTACCCCACCCATGGGAATGTACACCACTGTGCAACAGCCTACACCTGTTGTTGTACATCATATGTCCATGGAACATGACCACCAGAGTGGCGTCTGTTATCTGGTGTGTACCATCATGGCTCTGTGTGGAATAGCATGATCCATGCAGTTGTGTACATGCTAATGAAGTGCACTGGGATATGTTACAGCATTTGTATGTGCATCATCCATCTGCACGGGTGTCATGACGTTAACAACCGCTGTCAGAAGACGTCTGTAGTAGGTGTTGTAGTACTCATGTCCTGTGTATGCTGTGATGGGTGTAGTGCCGGGATGTGGCTAACAAGGTTGATTAGCATATGTTCAGAATCCACCAATGAGGGGATAACCCCAGGTGTGTAACACCAGTCACATGGTGGTAGTGTTCATGTCAAGGTTAATTTTGGTCTTGGAGGTGGTGTGTATGGGTTGATCCAGCAGAGTGGAGGTTATGACTCATGGATGTGTCGGTACATGAGTGGCTATCCCAGTTAAGTGTGGGGTAGTATCAGTCACACATCAGTAGTAGCTGTCTGAGCCCCACTGTCCAATATACCAACAAATGAGGTATGTTAACCGTGGGGTATGATGTTGACTCTGTAGCTTGTTACAATGTGTATAGCGGTCCCAGACACAGTTAGTTGCATGTGGAGCACCTCTGATGCATTGTGCTAAGTAACTAGCCAGGATGTGTGCACAACATAGTGGGATATGGGAACCCCTCAGCTGTGGGTGTGCGGTCCAGGTATGTGCCTGAAAGGTATGGTCTGTCTATAACCTGTCATTGCAGGTGTGCTCTGCAGAGCCTAGAGGCAGGTCCCAGTCACTGCAGAGATATTGGAGTGGTGCATTATAAGGTGTGCCTTGCCTGCGTGCGTCACAGAGGAAGATGCAAGCATTGTGTCACATGACCCCATGTCGTGCTTGCCAGTTCCCATTCTGCCGGTGACTGTTATTGGAAACTGTGCAAGACAGGTAGTATAGAAGCAGCAAGAGCCTTACATGTGAGCTGTACTCCCAGGGCTGACAGGTGCAAGTCATCTGTGCCAGAGCATTGTGTTTGACCAGGTCAGTCAAAGCGGACAGATACCAGATGCCTGTGGAATGACAATAGGAGCATAGGCAACTGTTGAAGTGACACAGTCGGTCATTGTACAGTGGTATTGTGTCCGGACGAATGCATAATGCTCCCCAGGGCTTGGCCCACACCCTCAGGGCTATAAGACTGGTGAGCTATTGCATGTCCCTGCACACGTAGTCTGTGAAGTGGCATCTCAGGGCAGTCACACTAACATGGAGAATGACAGTCACATCGTACCTGGTGAGGTGTGGCATGGGTGCATAGGTTATGTTGCAGAACCAGTTACCCGACAGCAAGATGTAAGCGACTATCGCCTTGTGTAGCCTGCTGTTTGGAACTGCAGTGTGACTCCCTACAGAGTCACCTATGACTGGTGTGTTGTGAATGTTATAACTCCCTATTGGCTGTATGTGATGGGCACACATGAGTCTGTGAGCTATAAGTTGGTGATGTTGTTTTCCATGATGGGGGCTACCTCTGGTGCCTACACAGAGTATGGAGACATACTGCACAAGTTGTCCTCGTAGGTGTGGCCTGTGGTGGAGATCATGTGAGACTATGTGATGGGTGGGGTGTGTTGCGAATGTTACACATCCCCACATGACTGTCAGGTGCAGTCAGGGTTGGTGACAGCATTACACCCAGCCATAGCTGTCAACCTCCTGTCCCCAAAATGAGGAACATTACCCCTCATAATGTGTGACAAATGGGCAAAATGTGGAACACTTACTACTGGCTTACTAACAGCTTCAACTAGGAAGGGCATATGATGGCTAAAATATGCTGGTTTTACGTATAAAAAAGATATTCTAATGAATTAATATGATTCCCATCTATTTAGCCATGGCTAGCAGTTAAACAATTTCCAACTATGAATGTGTGACAGACCCTTTCAATGTGGAGCCTTGAGGAACATGCACTTTTTAAGACCCCAAATGAGGTACGTTCCTCGTAATGAGGTACACTTGAGCTATGCCCCAACACGGCTGCAGAAGTGCATCCCCACAGGCTGTAGTGTCGTATGTTGGGAGGTGAGCATTGAATGTGTACATGAGACAATTGCTCTATTGCCACATGTATGACATATCCATCATATAGACAGGCAGTAGCACTAATGCGTGACAGTTGGACATGCCTGTATATACAACCATGTCCCACAGGATATGTCGTGACATATGTACAACAGCTGTTGTACCAGAAGCAAGCTGGGAAGTGTGGGACAGCCAGTGTACCTGTGGGAAATGGTGTGGAATGGGTGCTATATTAATCAATAGATCATGACATGCTCACAAGTTCTGAACAAGTGCCTAGCATGACCATACAATACAGATAGGGTGTTGGATAATATCAACCCACAAGTGGTGATGACAGTCATTATGGGTGGCACCACACTATAACCCTGCTGAGTATGGTGTGCATGTCCATGAACCATTATCACTGTAGATGTTAGCAGTACAGATGTACAAGACAGCATGGATGTTTGATTACAAATACCTTTGTATGTCACAGGAGTGTTCCATCAGTGGCCTGTTGACAGACTCACACCTATAAAGGTGTAAGAGTGACATGTGCACATCACACCAGTGCCAGCTACAGTAGAACAGGGTTAATGTGTTGTACTCCACCATCATTGTAGCCCATACCACACAGACAAATGTTAGGCATCTGTGTATGTAAGGCTGTGAATGGCCATGACCTATGAGTATAGCTGTGTCAATGTTGTGAACAACATACAGAATGGGCTGTGTGGGTGAGGTGTGTGACATATATGCACAGTCTGATGGATGATACCAGCATTGTCACCGCTAGGGGAACATCCCTGTACCATTAACTTCTACCTAGGCTGTGGTCAACATTATGGACACTGTGTAAGGAATGGTGCTGTGCAGTGCACCCCAACAGGTGACATCTCCAGGCCCCTTAGGTAGTCATATGAGGTACCCATGTCATGTCAGGGTGCCATCCATGAGCACGGAGATCACTGGACAGGCATATACAGCACTGTGGTGACCAATATTGGATCACATACCACCTTTAAGAGGTAATGGCCATGCGTGGATGGGCGATACCAGCCTTCACAATCCTCACCTCTACTATGCAGCATGCTGTCTACCTTGCAGAAAGACATTTGCTACACCATGATGAAAG
>NC_056726.1:1383288571-1383338571 GCF_019279795.1 Protopterus annectens
ATGTCGTTCAGAGGTTTGTGGACAGCACAGCCTTGGACTTTGGATGGTCACATGGGGCCAGTGTTCCTGGCCATATAGAGTGCAAGTTAGTACTGTGTAGGTGTGACCGCAGGGACACCGCAATGTTCCTGCATGGATTGTGGCCCTGTAGGGATTGAGAGGGTGTAATGTTAGCATTGAATCCATCCGCCAGCATGTTGCCAACATCACCTGGTTCTGTAATGTTCCTGAGTAACTGTTGTATGTGAGAGCAGATGTGGGTATTGCCATTGACTACTGACATACCACCATAATGCCTTGTGGTACTCCCGGGAATGTGTTGCAGTAATGTTTACATAGCTAGTTTTGGAGTATGTGATGAGGGATCCCATGGCCCTACCGAGGCTGACCAGTGAGCTACCCCACCCATGGGATTGTACACCACTGTGCAACAGCCTACACCTGTTGTTGTAAATTATGTCCATGGAACTGGAACCCCAGAGTGGCGTCTGTTATCTGGTGGGTACCATCATGGCACTGTGTGGAATAGCATGTGCTACTGAAGTGCACTGGGGTATGTGTCAGCGTTTGTATGTGCATTGTCCATCTGCATGGGTGTCATGACGTTAACTACCACTGTCATAAGACGTCTGTAGTAGGTGTTGTAGTACTCATGTACTGTGTATGCCGTGAAGGGTGTGGTGCCGGGATGTGGCTAACAAGGGTGATTAGCATATGTCCGAAATCCACCAATGAGGGGATAGCCCCAGGTGTGGAACACCAGTCACATGTTGGTAGTGTCCAGTTCAAGGATATTGTTGGTTTTGGAGGTGGTGTGTATGGGTTGATCCAGCCGAATTGAGGTTATGAATCGGGGACAGTGTTGGCCTAATGTGTCGGTACATGAGTGGCTATCCCAGTTAAGTGTGGGATAGTGTCAGTCTCACATCAGTAGTATCTGTCTGAGCCCTAATGTCCAGTACACCAACAAATGAGGTCTGGTAACCATGGGGTATGTTGTTGAATCTGTAGCTTTTTACAATGTGTATAGTAGTACTGGACACAGTTAGTTGCACGTGGAGCACCTCTGATGCATTGTGCTAAGTAACTAGCCAGGATGTGTGTATAACATAGTGGAATATGGGAACACCTCAGCCGTGGGTGTGCCAGTCCAGGTACATGCCTGAAAGGTATGGTCTGTGTATAACCTGTCATTGCAGGTGTGCTCTGCAGAGCCTAGAGGCAGGTCCCAGTCACTGCAGAGATATTGAAGTGGTGCATTATAAGGAGTGCCTTGCCTGCATGCGCTAGAGATGAAGATGTCAAGCATTGCATCACATAACCCCATGTTTTGCTTGCCAGTTCCCATTCTGGTGGTGAATGTTATTGGAAACTGGGCAAGACAGGCAGTATAGAAGCAGCAAGAGCTTTACATGTGATCTGTACCCCCAGGGCTGACAGGTGCAGGTCATTTATGCCAAAGCATCATGTTGTTTGACCATGTTAGTCAAAGCGGACAGATACCAGATGCCTGTGGAATGACAATAGGCAACTGTTAAAGTGACACAGTCAGTCTTTGTACAGTAGTATCAGGTCTGGATGAATGCATAATGCTCCCCAGGGCTTGGGCTACAAGACTGGTGAGCTATTGCATGTCCCTGCACATGTAGTCTGTGAAGTTGCATCTTATGGTAGTCACACTAACATGGAGAATGACAGTCACATTGTACCTGGTGAGGTGTGGCATGGGTGCATAGGTTATGTTGCAGAACCAGTTACCCGACAGCAAGATGTAAGTGACTATCGCCTTGTGTAGCCCGCTGAGTGGAACAGCAGTGTGACCGCCTACAGAGTCACCTATGACAGGTGTGTTGTGTATGTTATAACACCCTATTGGCTGTATATGATGGGCACACATGAGTCTGTGGGCTATAAGTTGTTGTTGTGTTTGGTGATGGGGGCTGTCTTTGGTACCTACACAGAGTATGGAGAGGTACTGCACAAGTTGTCCTCGTATGTGTGGCCTGTGGTGGAGATCTTGTGAGACTATGTGATGAGTGGGGTGTGTTGCGAATGTTACACATCCCCACATGAGTGTCAGGTGCAGTCAGAGTTGGTGACAATATTACCCCCAGCAGGGCTGCATATGTGCATCCACCACAGGCTGTAGTGTCATATGTTGGGAGGAGAGCATTGACTGTGTACATGAGACAAGTGCTCTATTGCCACATGTATGCCATATTCATCATATAGACAGGCAATAGCACTGGTACGTGACAGTTGGACATGCCTGTATATACAATCATGTCTCACAAGATATGTGAGTTACGTGTGTACAACAGTTGTTGTACTGTAAGCAAGCTGGAAATGTAAGGACAGACAGTGTACCTGTGAGAAATGGTGTGGAATTGGTGCTATATTAATCAGTAGCTCATGATTTGCTCACAAGTTCTGAACAAGTGCTGAGCATGAACATACAATACAGATAGGGTGTTGGATAATATCAACCCACAAGTGGTGACGACAGTCATAATTGGTGGCACCGCACTGTAACCCTGCTGAGTATGGTCTGTTAATGTGTTATACTCCACCATCATTGTAGCCCATACCACACAGACAAATGTCAGGCATCTGTGTATGTAAGGATGTGAATGGCCATGACCTATGAGCAATAACTGTCTCAGTGTTGTGAACAACATACAGAATGGGCTGTGTGGGTGAGGTGTCTGACATATGTGCACATTCTGATGGATGATATCAGCATTGTCACCGCTAGGTGAATATCCCTGTATCCATTAACTACCACCTAGGCTGCGGTCAACATTATGGACACTGTGTAAGGGATGGTGCTGTGCAGTACACCTCCCTGAGTTGGGGACATCTCCAGGCCCCTTAGGTAGTCATACGAGGTACCCATGTCATGACAGGGTGCCATCCATGAGCACAGAGATCATTGGACAGGCATACAAAGCACTCGGGTGACCAATATTGGATCACATATCACCTTTAAGGGGTATTGGCCATGCGTGGATGGGCGATACCAGCCTTCACAATCCTCACCTCCACTATGCAGCATGCTGTCTACCTTGCATAAAGACATTTGCTACACTATGATGTTGGACATGCTATATGTCCATATCCTGATCTGAAAGACATACGTCATGGGCAGCCACTGTCCTACTGCTAGTATCGCCACATGCTGGACAGATCCCTGCGCCATACATGTGACATACTCCCGTCATACCATGCAACCCTGTCCATCAAAGCTGCACCCCAATCCCTCAGAGCCACACGTTCCAGAGATCTAAACCTTGTCATCACAATGAACAAAACATGCTGGAGGGATAGTTTCCTGACCTAGAGACTCCCCTTACTCTGGAATAGACTGCCCATACATATCAAGCAGAGCACCTCTTTGGCCCTCTTCAAAAGGAACCTTGATGACTGGATGGGAGATAGGAAATTCACCCCGGGGATCATGTCAGCCACCCTGCTAGACAGGGGCCTGGAGAAGTAAATATTGTGGGAAGAAATATCCAGGGAATTGTTATGGCTAGGCTTGCATAGGCCCTAGGGCCGATAGCCTAGTAGCAACCTATGAACCTATGAACCTATGCCATCCCTGTCATACATGGTGTGATGGCCACATGGTAGATGTAGTATCAACTGTCTGGATCAGTAATGTGGCACTGATGCACCTCGCGGTGGCATAATGGCTGTCGGATACAGCTAGGAAACCTTGGCCGTACATGCTATAGTTGAAAACCATCCCTGCAAATGACATCCGACTAGCCATTGTCCCATGTCTATCACATGTGCAACACAGGTGATCCGTGGCAGGATGTTGAACAGCTGTACAGTGTTGTGTAGATGTATATGGCAAAACACACACATGTAAAGGTTTCCATGCGTATGTGTGCATTGTCACTGCTCAAGTCCATTAAGGCTGTGTATGTGTTGATATGTAACATATACACAGCATCAAGGTCAACAGAATTACTGTGGACACATCCAGGCATGTGCAGATAGGTAAGAACACCAGTGCAGGCAAACAGACATGCCCACATCAAGACAGCATTCACATGGAGTATGAGCAATGTAATGAGGTGGCACACATATATGGTGATGATATCCAGTGCATAATGGGTGTTACATGTGTGTGACACAAACATGTCAGTCATGTCAGTGTCATGATTATTTGCAAAGATAACTTTGCAGATGTACCAGATTTACTAGAAATGTATGTGCAGCAGTATCTCTGCACATCTCTGAAACTGTGACCTGTCACCATTATTATGTTCTACAGATAATGCCTCGTACATGCCTGCCAGCATACAGCCACCAGGAGGATGATGTCCTCATCCTGTTCCTCCATGAGAACTATGAGGTGTTGTTCAGCCATGTGCCACAGCATGCCCAGCAGCGGGATGACCTGTGGCAGGATCTTCGCAGGAGGGTGAACGATGTGGGTGGCCATAACCGCACCTACCAGCAGGTGCACAGACACTGCATGGACTTGATACGACATGCAAAACAGCGTGCCACTGCAATCACCAGGGAACAAGGTGGAACAGGTAGTGGGCCACCAACCCAGCCCCCACTCACACACACTGAGGAGCTACTGGCCAGTCTGGGGACATCCTCAGAACAGCATCCACAAACACTAGCTGCCATCGTGGAGGTGGGTGTCTCCCAACCAATGAGCCTGGAATTGCCTGGTAAGTCAGTACTGCACATATGGCTATTATATCCCATTTAGTTGCATGTGTCACTGTACATTATGTAATGTAACAACATATGCAAGGTATGTGGACACACATGTTGCGTACTACAGTATGCTACCATGTGTATGCACACATGTGCATACTATATGCTATTGTACAGGCGACTGTGTTAACATGCACATTGTACCCTGTGGCTGTCATACAGTCATGGATAACATTCATACTGCTGTGTCACCCCTATACAGGTAACTCTGGCATGCTGCACAGACATGAGTCAGTTGCAGGTGAGACTGTCATCAGCATCAGGCATGTTAAAGCATAGATCTATTCGCCATGTGGCCAGTTAACACTTGTACACTTGATGTTCGTTCCAGTCATGATATACAGGTTGCATCACTCATCATTCACACAGGCCACCCATGTGCAATATATACAAATGAAATGATACACCGACATGAAACCACAGTATTTGTCATTGCTACATGTGTGGACAGCTGTGCATACAATGGTGGAGGTGTTCTACAATGGATGCATATGTACTATACATTGGAACGACACGTGTGGTACGCAAACAGTACCACACAGTGAGCTGTGTTATGGGCAGCCCATAGGAGTTAGCATTGTGTTATATGCCCCTGCAATGGGTGCACACATTGTGATGTGCCATCTGACATGTCCCAGACACATAGTGTTTTGGCTGCAATATTGTCACACTATCCCATAACCTATACCCCACAAACCAAACATACAATTCGTTGTCTGCATAGCCCTGTGGATGGTGACATATCTGACATCTATGGGTGTATGTCATATGGGACAGCACAGATATGTGTGATAGATGGCCATCACACACATTTGTCCAACACATGTGCACACATGGCCATGGGGGATGGCCAGAGACACGTAGCCACACAGTAGATGTGATGTGTATACACCCTGTTTCACATTGTCCACACATGGTCCAATTATAGCCTTAGTTGACTGATTATACAGTTGATGTGGTACACTGGACATCCTAAAAGCCTGTGCACAGCTACTGGAGGTTCATAGGTTCATAGGTTCATACTAGGCTATCTGCCCAAGGGCATTTATAAGCCTAGCCCAGAGTTTTGTGGCTTTCATCACCCCATTAGTTTGAAGGATACTATGCCCATTATTTTGCTGTGCCTCTGTCAAGCAGTGACACTGAGATAATCCCTGGGGTATATCTGCGATCTCCCATCCATTGGTCAAGATTTCTCTTGAACAAAGCCAGCGAGGTGCTCTGCCTCACATGTACCGGGATTTTGTTCCACAGCATAGGGAGTCTCTGGGTGATGAATCTGTCCCTCCAGCACATCCTATTAATAACCGTGTCAAGGTTTAAATCTCCCGCCCTTGTAGTTCTGAGGGATCTAGATTTTTTGAGGTGAAGCATGTTCATCAATTCCGGGTTGGACATGGCCTTGTATGTCAGGCACAGGTCACCTCTGAGCAGACGGTAAGCGACTGAATAGAGCTGGAGTTCCTTCAGTCGGGCAGCATAAGACATATTTTTGAGACCCTTTATCCTTTTGGTGAGGAACTTTTGGGGCCTTTCCAGTTGCTGCAGGTGTCGTGTCAGATACATTCTGAATGGGGCATTGTACTCAATCATTGGTCTGATGAGTGATGAGTACAGGGGGACGATGACCTCCCTTGATCTAGATGTGAACCTCTTCATGATCAGGTGGGCAATGTAGAAGGTTTTCCTGACTACTTTGGCAACGTGAGTGTCAAACGAAAGGTTACTGTCAACCTGGGTCCCTAGATCCCTGATAACCTCTTCTGTGCTTAGTGGATTGCCGCCTATATGGTAGCTAGGGGTAACCTTGTTTTTCCCGAAGGGTATGACTATGCATTTTTTGGCGTTTAACTTTAGGCCATGGCTCTGGCACCAGTTATCTGTTTCTATAAGACCCTTCTGAAGGGTATCTGTGTCAGATGTGTTCTCAACTATTGCACCCAGTTTGCAGTCATCTGCAAATTTTGTCAGCCATAACCCTCCTGTGTTTGCTTGTACTTCTGAAAAGTAAATGCCGAACAAGAGTGGGCCCAGGACTGAGCCCTGTGGGACACCACTTGTGACAGGCTTTGAGTCTGACATGGCGCCAGCCACTCTGACCCTGTGGGTTCTGTCACTTAGCCAGTTTGCAACCCATCTTGTGACGTATGGGTTAACATTTAAGCTGATGAGTTTTTCAATGATACCTGAGTGGGGTATTGTGTCGAAAGCCTTTGCCAGGTCGAGGTAGGCTGTGTGGACTGCCTTTCCCTCATCAATGGCCTTGGTGACTGTTTCGAAAAAGTCAACCAAGTTTAAAAGGCATGATCTGCCTTTGACAAAGCCAAACTGGGTTGGATCCAAAGTCTGCAAGTCCCCTATGTTTTTATTTATGAGTTCCATTATGATCCTCTCCATAGCTTTGCAGATCAGGCTTGTCAAGCTGATGGGACGGTAATTTCCAGGGTCGGTGGAGGCACCGCCTTTGTGAAGTGGGACCACAGTTGCCGTACGCCACTCCTTGGGTGCGTATCCTGAGGTGAGGCTAAGATTAAACAGCTGCCCTAATTGCGGGTTTAATTCCTCATTGAGTTCATGGAGCACACAACCGGGGACACCATCTGGTCCCATGGATGCTGTGTTTTTTGCCTTGGAGAGAGCAGTTCTCACCTGAGCTTTAGAGATGTTTGGAGGGTTACAATCCTCTGGTATAGATATCTCACCTTTTGGGGGGGGGGGAGAAGTTTGCACTGAACCTGTCAGCCAGTATGTTGGCAATGTCTGTAGGTTCAGTAATTTTTACATCATTTTGAACTAATTCTGAGCATATCTGGGAGTTTCCTCCCAGGTTTCTAACATAGCTAAAGAAGGCCTTATGATTGTCTTTTGAGTCCTTAGCGACTTTTCTCTCAAAATTTGCCTTGGATGATTTTATGAGAGATCTTAGTTTTTTACTTATAATGATCAAAGGTGTCTTCCCTTTTAAGGATTTTGCTCTATCTTGTAGTAGCTTCCTCCTTTTGTTGTAGAGCTTGTTTATGGCTGGGGTCCACCAGACTGGACGCTTGCCTTTGGTACAAAGAGTCTTTGTTTTGTTTGGGATTGCCTGATCCATGCAGTCCTGTAGGTGCTGGTAGAAGGCATTTGTAAGTGATTCAGTGGCTTGAGTAATGGTTTCCGCAGGCTCGGCGGCCTTAAAAGAGACCACACTAGTCTTTAGAAGTGTGAAGTCGGCTTTTGAGAAGTTCTTCACTGTGGTCTTTTTTATCTCAGGTGGGGGTGGGATGTGGACTTCCAGTGAGATTAGTTTATGGTCTGATCTCACCAGTGAGGGGTATACTTCCGGTGTTGAACATTGTGACCCCATGTTCAACACCGGTGTCACTGACGTCTACCATATAAGATGTGTTGAACATCACGACTGTGTCATATCATGACAGTAGTCACCTGTACAGCTTCCACAGACATTGACACCACATCAGGCCACAGATACTGTACATTTCCCTTGCTGCTGTAGGACATCACCATTAGCTGTGCACCTCGTGTGTGTGGTACATCAATGTCATGTGGGACATGGTGAATTGACAAGTCTGCTATGTGTGGACATGGTTGCCAGGCCGCTAAGACTCTGTAGTAGTTGTGCAGGGGTGTCAACTGTAGGTCCTCCAGTGACATGTCACATGACACAGCATGGTTTAGTGTGTATACACCTCAGCATCGTGGGTCACAATCCACAGTTATGTCATGAGTATGTATGCAGTTATGGCTATGCAATGTGTACATGTTATGCACTGTATAGCAATATAGACGCCTCATGATGCCATGCAATGGCACAGAGTCTGTACTTCACACTGTATAGCAATGTAGACGGCTCACACTACCCTTAAATTCTCATGCACATTTGCTAAACATGCATTCTATCTGTAGGGCATACAGACAACACTGCAATGTGATGCCCATTACAACGCTGTACATGTGTCAGGACACCATTTGTGTCAGACATGTATGCATGTTAATGCAGACATCAGCGGATTACATGTCAAGGTCACGTCAGCCATGTGTACTGTTATCCTGTTCTGGACCACATGGTCTATCACGGCGATGCATGCATACTACCATGATTGTGTGAACTGCATGGCTACTGATATGACACCTGCTTGCTGTAGTGTGCACCCCAGGGAGGTATGGTAACTAACACTATTAATGTCTGAGCTGCATGCCATCTGCTGTATCACAGGCATGCTGAATGCCATCTGTCAAATCACATGCATGGTATGTGTGTGTGTGTGTGTGTGTGTGTGTGTGTGTGTGTGTGTGTGTGTGTGTGTGTGTGTGTGTGCGCATCTGTGTGTGTGTGTGTGTGTGTGTGTGTGTGTGTGTGTGTGTGTGTGTCTATTGTAATTTAGTCTTTCTTTGCATTCACCGGTGATGTAGGTGTGTTACCCTCCTGCGGTCCATCTGATGTTAGTGTCCCCACAGATACTAGCAGTGATGAACATATACATGAGGTACAGGCAGGGTTGTCAGGGGCTGAATCTGTGCCAATGGTTGCCATCCCAGCTATGTCCCCGTCTTCCCCGCACACAGTTCTGCTGCCAACACATACCGCATCACCAGTGGCCATAGAGGAAGGACAGTCAGCGTCTGTTAGCGTGGAACAGGAACATGTGGTGGCTATAGAAGGTGTGTCTCCACACCATGGTGTCAGTGTAATGACAGCAGTTGTGCCACACAGGCATGCGGCCAGTGCTGCTCGTAGAAGGACCTCTGGCAGACATGCACCTACAGGACAGAGCGCAGCAGCTGGTATCACCAGATGCATGTTCCAGAGTGTAATGACAGCACAGGCACATGCTGAATGGCAGAACAGAGAAGGGCAGAGGCTGCAGAGGGCTGCTATCCGTACCCTAAATGACAACATTGAGGCTTTAGCAAATGCTCAACAGCAGATTGCTGATGTTCTGGACAGGCAATTGGGTGACATGGTCGAAATCCTTGACTGTGGCATGGCTATCTGTGAGCGTGAGCTGTCTGTGCTGGAACATCTTGTAGGAGTGAGGTGTAGGCCACATGGACGTAGACCAGCTACACCACCTAGTGCAGGTCAACATGAGCGTGCCACCTCACATGCCCACTCCCATAGTGCCAGTAGCAGTAGCAGTGCAGCTGGTGCTGCGCTGTCCACACCAGGACACAGCAGGCCATGTGGACGTGGCCCTGGATGTTCCCAATGGGGACACTGTTCCAGTGGACATGTGTCGTCGGACAGTAGCCAATCTGTACCTCCGCCTGGTAGTGCCCATGCAACCCCTGGCAGGCACAGGTCACGTGGCCGTGGCGGACACAGTGAGCTGTACAACCTGTTCTGTACAATCTGGAGCTGTCAATAATACCCCTGTGTAGTCCTCACAAAAGGCAGAACTGTGTGCACACATACACTCACACAGCAAACACATCTGTAGAGCACCACAACACCCACATGCATACTGAACAGACATGTCCAATCATGTCACTGGCCCTTACCCACACACATGATGTCATCCATTGGTGCAGCCTATGCCCCTGGCAAACATTATCACCCTGTGCATATAATGAAGCCTGTGCCACATCCCTGTAATCCACACCATCGGTGCAGGGACATGCTCAAATGGTCTGATGCACAGGATGAGCAGAATAGTGAGAGAAGTGTGTAAAACATTAGTTGTGTATGAATAGTGAGAGAAGTGTATATTACGTTAGTTGTGTACTGTTAACACGCACCAGACATACCATGTAGTACAGGTTTAGCATGCATTGTTATATGTTCACAGTATGCTTCTTGGTAACAACAGTAACAGCATGTTGGTAATGATGCCCTGGTTCCCTCCTTATGGTCTACTTGCATGTGCCTACAGGTAGCAGTGTTTGCAGTCTCCCATGTATAACTGTGGAGTACTCACAGGCATGTATGGCAATATCAGCATGGTATACGTAGCCTCAACCTGACTGTTGGAAAGGCTAACATACCACAGATGTCCACACATATACTGATCCAGATGCATGTGGGCAGTTTAATAGGCTACAGTGGCTAGAGACGTGACATCCATATCAGGTTACATCACAGGTATGTTGACATGGTGCAGGTGTTGTACACAGCGGTCCGGCCGATGGTAATGTTAGAGGCCACCTGATAGCATGAGGCCTCACTGTGTAGCAGTCATACCCTGTCACATTACAGGAACATGCACACACTCTTGGGGTCCACAACACTGTAACACACACCCCCATAGTGTTGAGGTGAGGACCCCTGCCTATGTGGTCATCACCCTCACAGTAATGTGCACCCACGCGACGTGACACAGAGAAAGAACATGTACAGGTAGCCAGTATGGCTGAGCCCTATGGCATCAACAGGGTAGTAGACTGCATCACCATGAGGGGTTAGGGATCCTGTGTGTTCTGTATGGTAGCATACACTCTCACTCCATGCACCAGACAGCCATACATACATACATACATACATACATACATACACACACACACACACACACACACACACACACACACACACACACACACACACACACTGTGGAGACCACAAATGTCATACACATACAGATAGCTGATGTGTGTGATACACACACCACACCTGCCTACA
Organism: Protopterus annectens; assembly: GCF_019279795.1. Taxonomy (NCBI): domain Eukaryota; kingdom Metazoa; phylum Chordata; order Ceratodontiformes; family Protopteridae; genus Protopterus; species Protopterus annectens. Next base: position 1,383,299,934 of record NC_056726.1, read on the forward strand.
TCATGCTTTCCACACTGCAGTATGTACAGATCTCTACAACAGTGTACAGGGGTTTGTAACAATTGGGATGTATTCCCCACCATATGTGGCATATATGGTCACACAAACAAACACACATGGCAGTACTGTGAATGATACACCTGCTATATGATGATACGTCTGACAGACATGCAGCAGTATTGGCCACATTATGTGTACCAACGCTATGTCCGGCAATTATGCTGCTATATGCACATGGGAGGATGTAAGTGTTTCAGGTGTCAAGTGACATACAATCGGTAACACCTGACCGCTGTGTAGGTTTTATGTCTTCACAGTCAAGTAACAGTAACATAGCGTACTGTTTGCACATGTAATGGTAGGATGGCGTGTGACACACCTGTGAGCTGTCCCCGGCAAACATCCATCTACACAGGTGGATCACCACTTTATGTACACACATCCATCCATACCTGATGTACATCCTACCATACTGCCAGTATGTCACCATATACAGGTGTCAATGATGGGGCTGCATTGCAACTGCATGTTGCAGTTAGGCACAGATGAGTTACTTACATCAGCTACTGCACATGCATGGTAGCTGCATGCACACTACAGATTGTACATGTGTGTTGGTCCTACATGCCTGTCATGTAGCCATGTTTGTATGCATTGCAATTGGTGGACATGTGTGTTGACATACATAACACATGGACTACTGTATGATATGATGGGTGTCATGGGTAACTAGTACAGAGAGAATGTGTCCTCAGTCAACATTGCTACCTCATGTACTGTTAGCATTCAACAGCCATGGTCCCACCTTCCATTTGCATGCATATGATTGCTGTAGCCACTTGCCTGTATGGAGGACAGCAAAAGCTATGCTATGTACATATGTGTTGTGTGTGTGGTCCATGCACATATCCACTGCAATTACATGCATGACATATCCAAACATGTGTGTTCATTGGTGTACAGTGACAGTCATCTCTCACAGCTGTGTAATACCCAGGGCCCCTGGTATGTGTAGAGCCGACCTGGTTATGTATAGTGGTATCATTGCAATGCATAACACATAATGGAACCCTGTCGGTACATGTGTAGTCTGCTCAGTTGCTGTAGACCTCTGTACAGTCCACTGGTCATGAGTCACACGGTGTTATGTTAATGTATGGCTGTGTATTGCTGGTCCAATGACATGGTGATGCCTGAGGGCTACATTGTAGACTGCGGTTTGTACCTCTGTGATCTGCACCTAAGACATCTGTGATGGCTCCTGAGTGTGTACTGGTCAATACATGTGAGTGGCCTTCATGTACGTGGGGACAGTAATACCATACTGTGCCCTTCTGTGTTTAGTATCCGTGTGCATGCAAGATGGCCCTTTGCAACTGCTAAGTGTGTGAGCATGCCCAGTATGCCGTTGTATAGATGGACACACAGTACATTCCAAACTATGCCCTTTCGTGTTTAGAATCCGTGTGCATGCAAGACGGCCCTTTGCAACTGCTAAGTGTGTGAGCATGCCCAGTACGCCATTGTATAGATGGAGACACAGTACATTCCAAACTGCGCCCTTCCATGTTTAGAATCTGTGTGCATGTAAGACGGCCCTTTACAACTGCTAAGTGTGTGAGCATGCCCAGTACGCCGTTGTGTAGATGGACACACAGTACATTCCAAACTGCGTCCTTCCATGTTTAGAATCCGTGTGTATGCAAGACGGCCCTTTGCAACTGCTGTGTGTGAGCATGCCCAGTACACCATTGTGTAGATGGACACACAGTACATTCCAAACAGACGTGTGATACTAAGCGTCTGGGCATGGCCAGTGACACCTTGTGTCGGTGATGTGCCTCTGTGTATGGGCATGGCCATTGACATCCTGTATAGAGATGGTGGTCATCCAGGCAACAGATGTTCATTTTCGACGTCATGATGTATGCCTACATTGAACACACTGGTTGACTGTCTTGAAGGGTGTACTCTCTGTGGTGCATCCCGTATCTATGTAGTGTTGTTGTAGTGCTCCGTAGATATTTAGTTGCCCCGATCACACCACTGCCATGTGTTTGTCTACGTCTACCTTGGGACAGTAATATGCTTTCAGACTGCTCACTCTCTATACATTCCCTTTCGGCGTCCTTGCCTTTGTGGATGATGTCACCCACCTAGAAGTATGCCTCTGGGAGTGCTGTGTTCAGTAATCTCAGTAGCGTGTTCTGTAACTGCATAATGCTGTAGTGTAATAAGGTAGTTAGGTGTATGTTCGACTCCCTGCCCTGCCAAGTGCGTGTGTGTGTGTGTGTGTGTGTGTGTGTGTGTGTGTGTGTGTGTGTGTGTGTGTGTGTGTGTGTGTGTGTGTTTCCAGCTGCCTGGGGACACAGTAATGCTTTTAGATGCCTCACACCACATACATTCCCAATCAGTGTCTTTGCCTTTGCGGATGATGTCACCCACCTAGAAGTATGCATCTGGGAGTGCTGTGTTCTGCAATCTCGGTAGCGCATTCTGTAAATGCGTAATGCTGTAGTGTGATAAAGTAGTTAGGTGTATGTTTGACTCCCAGCCCTGCCAAGTGTGTGTGTGTGTGTGTGTGTGTGTGTGTGTGTGTTTTTCCAGCTGCCTGGGGACACAGTAATGCTTTTAGATGCCTCACACCACATACATTCCCTATCGGCGTCTTTGCCTTTGCGGATGATGTCACCCACCTAGAAGTTTGCCTCTGGGAGTGCTGTGTTCAGTAATCTCAGTAGCGCGTTCTGTAAATGCATAATGCTGTAGTGTGATAAGGTAGTTAGGTCTGTGTTCTAATCCCAATCCTGCCATGTGTGTGGGTGTTTCCTGCTGCATGACAACAGTACATTGCTTTTATACTATTCACTCTCCATAGAATCCGTATGGCGTCTTTGCCTTTGATGCTGATGCCAGCAAGCTAGACGTATGCCTGTGTGAATGCTGTGGTCTAGTAATCATGGTAGTGCATTCTGTAAATGTGTAATGCTGTAGTGTGATAGGGTAGTTAGGTCTGTGTTCTAATCCCAACCCTACCAAGTGTGTGTGTGTATGTATGTGTATATATATATATATATATATATATATATATATATATATATATAATACAGATAGATATAGATATGTATGTGGATATTAGCACTATTGAATGTGCTGCATTATCTGTACGTGATCACCTTGGATGTATCTAAATCTGCTATGGCTCTGTGATAGTGCACATACTGTGTGCTGTAGTGATCCTGGGTTATTGTTATGTAGTGACCAGTTATTTTGTTGCTGGGTATTACAAGGGACATTGAAAACAATGATAGTACAGCACCTTTAAACGGTCATGTGCACATCTCAGCAACAGTCAGCAGTGGTTATTACTTTGGAGGATGAGTATGGCTCATATAACTATGTATTAAATGACAATACTATGCAAATCAGGTTAACATTACTGACTCCCATTTATCCACAGGTTGTGATACAGATCCCAAGAATGTATGTGTATACATTGCCAGGTGCAGGACTGGCATATTGTTGAATGCATGGAGGGGTGTCCATGGCCAGAAATGGTGATCTGTACAGCCTGGCAGGTACGGTCTGTGACTGTCCCACAACCTCCTGTATATGGCTGACACATGCTGAAACTGTGTATATGCAGACACACACACATAAAACAAACAGCTAGGGCTAACACATACACTCACACACATTGCATCAACATTGGGCCATGTAAAAACTGTTGTCCCTCACACACACACATACATACATGTTGATTGGATGGCTCAATGACAGGCTCTGGAAAAGAAACAACATACCCTGTGCATATGATGACACCTGTGCCACCTCCTGTAATGTGTAACATTGATGCAGGAACAGACTAACGTGGTGCTGATGCACAGGGTGGCTTTATAGCACTGTATTAATGTTAAAATGTTGTTAACACAAAGTGTGATATCCTTATAGGTGTATGTAAGCAGGCATGATGCATTACAGCTATGATCATCAATGTAGTATAGTTTACAGCACTGTTAATTCTGAAGATTTATTATCCATCCATGTGCCATTGACTGACGTGTGTAGTATTGGCAGCATGTGTTTCAGAGTGTGCAGTACGTGTGTGATGTGTGTAGTACAGATTTTCATGTATTTATTTGTGAACATGGTGAAGGTGCACTGTCTGCATGTACATGTATAGTAGACACATTAGAATGGTGACATGCCCTGTATTACACACTGTTAACACTTCATAGTTTCTATTGGTAGCCAGTATGCATTATAATACACATATTGTCGTACTTGTCTACACATGTGTGTATGATATGGTTTTACACGGTGCTGTGGGTGATACTGTTACTATCTGTAATTGTTTTGCATTATGGTAGTAGATACGACGTCAACAGTCTGAATAACCAATTGTTATATGATATCTTCACAAATGACCCACATATGTAGGACACACAGTAGCATGTGGATCCTTCATGTACTATACTATACCAGTAAGCACTGGTATTGACCGCCACACATTGCTGGGACCATTACTGTTTGACATATAGCCATGTTAGTTACAAGCAAAGACAATAGGGATATTCCTGTCCACATCTGAAAAACCATACTGTGGCCTACAATGCATTCTGCACATGACACAGTTATTCTACACAAGGGTATCATACAGACAGATACGTGTTATCCAACCCATGCTGTAAACCTATAAGGCTAAAATGAGTTAGTCATCCACATTTACTACACATACTATACCAACAGTAACACATAGGTATTAGACCCCAATATGTATAATGGGTAACTATGTGTACATATAGACAAGTGCTATGTCATTTGTCCTTTGATATTTGCATTTACAATGGTATTTTGAAGTACATCACTGTATCACATAAGCAATGAGAGGTCTGCATGCATATCCACCAAGGTGGTTGTACAACTATGATGAATGTCCATTATTGACAGACTTTGCTGTGTTTGAACTGTTCTGCAGTAAAACACACCCATGCAGATGGGAACTGAAAGTTCAACTGCTGAATCCTACACTAAGGCACTGTACGAGCACATCCACTCATGCATGAATCGTGCCATCCCAAATAGAACCAAAATGCTCTCATCCAAAAAAAGGAAGCCAATCTGGTGGTCCTCTGCCATAAACAAGCTTTACAACAAAAGGAAGAAACTTTTGCAGAAAAGAGGAAAACCCAGGATGCAAAAAACTCCCTTACTAGGCTCAGTAAGAAACTGAGATGCCTCATAAAATCCTCCAAAGCTAGTTACGAAAATAAAATTGCCAAAGATTCCAAAGACAACCACAAAGCATTCTATAACTATGTCAAGAATCTAAATGGCAATGCTCAGATCTGCTCTGAGCTAAAACAGAATGGCATTAAATATACTGATCCGAAGGACATTGCCAATATTCTGGCAGATCGATTCAGTGCCAACTTCACCCCCCTCTCACCCCCTAAATGGCCCATCTCAATACCGGAAGATTGCCAAATTCCAGTAATAACGGCCGCACAGGTACAAAACGCACTCTCTAAAGTCTAGAATACAGCATCCATTCGACCAGATGACATCCCGGGCTGTGTACTCTATGAACTACAATATGAACTGGCACCTCACCTAAGTGTCATGTTTAATCATAGCCTCACCTCTGGTTTCATGCCCAATGAGTGGCGCAGAGCTACAGTTATTCCAATCCACAAGGGGGGATTCACCTTGGATCCTGGAAACTACCGTCCCATCAGTCTGACAAGCCTTATCTGCAAGGCCATGGAGCGTATTATCATGGAACTTATAAACAAAGACATTGGCAACCTTCAAACACTGGACCCCACCCAGTTTGGATTTGTGAAGGGCCAATCTTGTCTCCTGAACCTGATTGACTTCTTTGAATCAGTCTCCAGAGCCATGGACAAGGGTAAGGTGGTCCACACAGCCTATCTAGACCTTGCCAGGGCCTTTGACACCATCCCCCACTCTGGAATCATAGATAAACTTACTAAGTTGGGCATTAATCCCTATGTCACCCAATGGGTTGCTAAATGGCTTACTGATAGAACCCACACTGTAAAAGTAGCCGACTCCAAATCCAGCTCCAGACAAGTGACAAGTGGAGTACCTCAGGGTTCAGTCCTGGGGCTGCTCTTGTTTGGCATCTACTTCTCTGAAGTACAGGTCAACACTAAGGGACTCTGGCTAACAAAGTTTGCAGATGACTGCAAACTGGGAGCCATTATTGAATCCCAAATGATGTGGATACTCTACAAAAGGGCCTTACAGAAACAGATGCTTGGTGCCAGAGCCATGGGCTCAAGCTCAATGCCAAGAAATGTATTGTTATCCCTTTGGAAAAAACATGTATCCATGATTTACCATATAGGTGGCAGTACACTAAACACAGAAAGTGTGATAAGAGACTTAGGGACACAGGTGGACAGTGGTCTCACCTTCGATAACCACATCGCCACAACAGTCAGGAAATCCTTCTATGTGGCACACCTCATCACAAAGGGCTTTTCATCCAGAAAAAGGAGGTCATTGTCCCACTGTACTCATCCCTCATTAGACCCATTATAGAATACAATGCCCCATTTGGTATGTACCTCTCAAGACATCTGCAACAACTGGAAAGGCCTCAGAAATACCTCACTAAAAGAATCACAGGCCTAAAGCAGATGCCCTGCTGACCGCCTTAAAAACTCCAGCTATACTCTGTCGCATATCGTCTACTCAGAGGCGATCTCTGCTTAACATACAAGGCCATGTCAAACCCAGAGCTGTTGGACATGCTACACTTAAAGAAATCCCAATCCCTCAGAGTTACATGCTCCAGGGATCTAAACCTTGTCATCACAATAAACAAAACATGCTGGAGGGATAGGTTCCTGACCCAGAGACTCCCCAGACTCTGGAATAGATTGCCCATACATGTCAAGCAGAGTGCCTCTTTGGACCTCTTCAAGAGGAACCTTGATGACTGGATTGGAGAAAAGAAATTCACCCCAGGGATCATGTCAGTTGCCCTGCTAGACAGGGGTCCAGGAAAGTAAATAATGTGGAAAGAAATAGCCAGGGAATTGTTATGGCTAGGCTTGTATAGGCCCTAGGGCTGATAGCCTAGTACCAACCTATGAACCTATGAACCTATGAACAGTCACTCACACTATCTATATAAACTGTCATGTGTGTGCATGACACAGATGACCTAGGCCACAGACAATTCTGGTACATGTAGTTGACAAGTGCTTTAATGCTCCACCAGTTGTGTCCAGGCACCAGCTCTGTGACTTGAGCAGCATAAACACATGCTAGATTACATTTTCTGTTTGTGCGTGTGCCTCATTATGGTATTCCTGTTCATGTGTGTGTGCATTTCTGATGTGTGTCATCAGCCACAGTTGAACTGCGCATCCAGCATCCCCCACTAGGTGACCATGAGGGTTGTCCCCATTGCCAAATGTTTTGTACAGCTGCTCAGATGCCACATACAGGAAGCATTGTAGCTTCCAGGGCAGCCAGCACACACATTCAGTATTATGGGCTGGCCATCACACACAAACTGCCACTTGATGGAGGGGAAGCCTTTGTGGTTGATGTAGGCCCTACCACGCTCACTAGCGGGTGCTTTGATGCATATGTGCGTGCAGTGTATTGCACCCAGTACTCAGGGTATTCCACTATTGTGTGGAAAAGACACATATTGCTGCCCAATACCTCATGGGAATTGGGGATATATACATTATCAATGACATGTGCTGACATGGCATTCATGAAATGGTGCAGTACCCTGGATGCTGATGTTTGTGAAATCCACATCATATCACCAGTTGATCTCTGGAAGGTACCTGTTGCTAGTATCCTTAGGGCAACACATACCTTGGTTTCCACTGGGATGGGTTTCCCTCTGTTGATTCTGTGTGTGAGACATGGCCTGCATGGCTCAACAATCTTCTGCAGGAGGTCTCTGTCCACTCTATAGTGCTCCACTATCTCCAGCTCATGTAGCCCATGGTAGGTTACCCTGTGCCTGCACACTCTTCTCCGTCTATTCACTGTGTGTTGCTGAGCAGCATTCACATTGGCACAACCCTCAGCATGCTGCATATGTTGACATATAATAGCAATGGCAGCCCCTAACATTATGTTGTCTCAGTTAAGCTTTTTCAGTTTTCACTTCTCTTAGTATACTACAGTGTTGCAATGTGTCTGAGAAAAACATGGTGGAATGTTGTTTGTAGAGTTGTAAGTGCTGTGCTGTGCTGTGCTGGCGTACTGTACTGGCTGTGTAATATGCACACTCTGATTGTTTTCACCTGCTAGCTGTGGCAGTTCTCCTTGGTTAACTTACTACTATTTGTTTACCTTCATTTTCACTATCTATTTCCACAGTGAGCAGCGCCGCGCATAGGAGCACAGAAAAGTGCACATCCACTTCCATGCACACACACAGGCTTATACATGCTTACAAATGCTTACACTGGCTTACACGACATTATACGGGCTTCAACAATCTTACACTAGCTTACTCGTTCTTCAATGAATGCACATGGGCTGACACGCGCGCACTCATGCTTACTCGGGCTTACAGGCGCGCACAGGCGGGAACACACTGTAAACAGGCTTGCAAGAAACTTCAGTGATATCCATGGTGTACACCGTCAGTTTCCCGACTTTACCTAGGATAAATCATAACAAGCCTCTTCCACTGATAAGTAACTGACAGCAAACATGTGACACACTGCTCCAATAAGATTAGAGTGTTTTATACATACACACTCATAATGTCACCTATCTTCTACTCTGATAGTCCCCTTAACCTACTCTTACACTGTAGAGGCTTGGCCCATATGGCATGACAAATTGTGATTCACTATCCTCAGCCTCAATTGCATAGGATTGCCTACTAATGCTTGGTTATATCTCTGAAAGAGCGCTTCCACACATAGCAACCAGTACTCAGTAGCCATGTTGTCTTCAGCTTGCCATTCACCTGCATGGCGAACTAACTTTTAACTAAAATTACAATTTGTATGTATATTTTAAATATTTTTCTTGTTTTGAAAGCGCAGCGCGTTTTTGCACCGCTGCACTACACTTAAACACCAGAGATCGGGGGAGGACAAATAGAGTTTTATTAATTTCCAATGGAAAAAAATGCCACTGGCCTTATATTTGGCCATTGGCATGCTTCTTCAACTAAATTCATCCTTTATTTGGAGCTGACATTGCTCCATTTAGCTACTTGCAGAACATTACTCGGTTAACATCCAAGTACATGTCTAAACATAACTCTGCTCTTGCACAGACACCTTACTGTTTCATGTATCGCAAATTTTACATAATTTGCATAGCTTTCACCTACAAATTGGGTCATTTGCATATCCTAACATTGTCCATGCAACATTCATTTTAGGGGCTGTCTTACACGCCCCTACAGGATATTGCTGAATAGCTCGGCAGACATCTTGCCTTGCTCTACTCTTACTCTACTCGTACACGCCAGCCAAGGCTTCATGAATCCTGGCCTAAGCTTTGCCGTGTGCTAATATGTCTATTTATGGAGTATGCATGGCTGTACATATGTTTTGATCTGCTATGTCTGACATTTCTACAGAGCAGCTCCCACTTTCATCATTTGTAGAGGTGACAGCCCTATAGGAACTATATATACAGCTGTGACATTTGACAAGTCAACACATACCTGCGGTCAATACTAAATTGACTACTTCAGCGCTTTTCATACCTTCAGATTTTTCTTGTAGTATTATAGTCGATAATACTGTTTCCTATAACATGTATCTGTTTCTGATACAAGATATATCATTTTATTACACCACTACACACAATATATGAAGAAATCACAAGCCAGATGCCATTACATTCCTTTTGCAGGACACACCCGCCCAGAGTGCTGTGTTCCTCACAAAAGCCAACAGGTGCTAATCAGAACATATTATGCTATCATCTACCTTATGTGTTCGCCGGTATTTGCGCTTTCCATCAGTGGCAGAACTCACATGTGAGTGTGGGAGACTGAACACTGTATCGGGGACACTGCATAACACCCTGAGGGACACATTTATTTTGTTTCTATTAACCTTCCACATTGACTATCACAGGGCATAAGTATTCATTCACATTTATCGAGGTACATGCTTTTCATTTATACATGTTTTGTCATTTGTCATCACATCTTTCTTCACACCTGTCCACCTGATATCACTAGTTCTGTATATTTATTTAAGACAGGATTACCTTCATACCTCTCAACTGTACACATTTTGGGTAAATGTCCCGAACTTAGACTTATAATTTTGTTCCTTTTTCATAATATTGTGCCTTTCTGGTAAATTAGTGGCAAGTCATTAAGGAATGTGAAGTTAGAAAATAATGACAGACATTAGTATGTTATAATTAATAACCCTCAAAACATTCATACTAATGAATAATCCATTATTCTATCAATGTTCTAACTTTGTAAGAGGAATATTTAAAATATTCTCTATTTGTACTTATTTTAAAATGCCTTTGTCCAAATGTCTTATTCTGAAAGGTTGAGAGGTATGGTTACCATCTTAGTCATACGCATGTACGTCCATGATAATCGCTTACAAGACACTGATATAAGTCCCTACATCTTCCCCTAGTGGTTTACACAATATCCAGTAGATGGGTTCTTCATTTTTGGAAGATATAGGCGTGTGCTATACCCACATAGGAATATTAATCACTCCCATGGGGTGGACCTAATAAATCTGTGCCAACCAACACCTAGGCCCATTATTGCATACCCATGATTCCTATACCTGACAGCCCTCCACAGTAGTCATAAGACATATTTAATGTGAGCGATAATAAAGTATGAAGACACTTCTAAGCACTATCCACTCTCCGCGTATCGGGACATATGTCATACATTCTGTCAACCCATGTGTTATTACACTTGCACAAGCTACTGTTGCATGTACAGCTATATTGTAGTTGCGGATGACACTTCTTTGCAGCAATCATTACAGGACGGTGCCTGTAAAGAATCACAATTTTTGGGGTCCTGCAAAGGACACCTATATCCATGTTTAAAGACTAGAACTTGCAGATCTGGCACACTGGTACTTTCCTGGCAATGGTTTGGAAAGCAGCAGTGTATTTACCTTTATTGCATGTCTGTACGTCTACCCATAATAGCTATGACGTAACCTATTTATGTACATGTGTTATATCTACAAGGACATATGTTTACATGTTTGTTATGTATGTATCAATTAATGTTGTATGTGTGTGTGTGTGTGTGTGTGTATATATATATATATATATATATATATATATATATATATATATATATATATATATGTCTCTACATTCTTTATTTCATATATTTATTTAGTTTAAGTCTGTGGATATATATCTATACACAAATATATATATCCATATATCGATATATAAATAACGTGTAGAAAACAGCATTCATTTGCTATGCTGTGAGCGGATTGCACACGCGCAGGTGCACTTGCATATCCTTATTGTGGGTTACATATGTTTACTAAGTCTTTGTGCTTACGTGGGCTTTATTAATTGTGACAGTACCAGTAAAATATCTGTAATCCGGTTAATGGACATATGTCAAACACACGTTCACCTTTACATATTTAAATGTCTTTACAGCACAGACGCATTCATTACACTTTAAAATTATATGTGCTGTAGTCGTAGTTGAACCGGGACTGCATTCATGTTGGCCAGATGCTGTAACCACTATACTATTGGTGTTCTGACTCATTTATATGCATACCTATAGTACATAGCTACATTAACATATGCCTCACCGCTTCACTTACAACACAGACATCCATTCTCCTGCTGGGAAAAATGTGGTACTACATATTACATATTCCCTATTCCCTACTGCACCGGACCCAAGCTGTATATTTAATCAATCCAAGGATATTCAGAACTCCAAGGCTTATAGTCCTGGCACTTACAAGTCTTTGATTGTCAGGGTGTTCATGTGGTGATCTGGGTTTAGGTTTGTCCGCCTGGTGAACAGAACTGCCCTGACCGTGTTCAAATGTCAGACAAAGCACATGGACAGAGTTTGTCCATTTTATACATTTTTACCTGTGTTTACAGACACAGGTGTTTGGGCAGCTTATTATGTTGGCAATACATAATATGGGTGGGGGTGGTTACAATATATAATCCACGGTGAGTGGTGCTCCCATTCACATTTGACTATTTCCTGTATTCATTCATACGAGGATTATTATTTTGGACATGAATTAACTGCAGGTATGCAGTAGTACAGTAAACAAATGTGAAGGTTTGTTACTGTGAATATGTACGGATCTCTGTATTACTCAGGGACTACCCCACATCCTTCACAAAATTCATGCTAATGTACATACTATTATTCTGTCAACTTTCGAAGTTTGTGAGAGCAATATTTACATCTGTCCCTATTTGTCCACCCATCATTTTAGGCTTTGTCCAGATTTTGTTGCTGTAATAAGTTGAGAGGTGTGGTGTCAGTATGTGATTGAGTAGAATATATTCTGTCTATAATTCATGTGGGGAGACCTGCATGGTGGACAGGTGTTCCGTCCTACGTAGTATGTTATGCATGTCCATCTAGAAACTGAACAGTACCATGACTACACATACAACTTTTGTCCAGATGTGTACAGTACTAGACATCGTGGCATGTAAACAACTGTGATGTTTAAACAGGTTACTTATCCCACGCGGGATGTACACAAATTTTGCTAAAACATGAACGCGCGGGCTTTTGGATTTATGAAACTGTGATGGGATGTTTACAAATGTGGGATACATAGTTTGCAATCCTGACACTGCCTAGGGTGATACTTCCTACTACATATGGGTAATGCTCGCTATGTGTAGGTGTATGGCTGTGCAAGGCTGGTAGCCTAAATATGGCTGGATTAGGTGGACATTCGGACATGGGTGCAGGTTGGGTGCTATACAGGGGATGTTGGGTATTGCATTATGCATGCATGGGTTCTGCATTTGGATGTCCCGGTTCCGCATATACCATCCGATGTGTATGTGCTGGTTACGTTCCTGTTCATGTGTATAGCACATTTTAATATTCATATGTTTGTGTGATTTTGGTATACAACATAGACTGTCAGGTTACTTTACAATTGTTATATGTTTGTTCTTTGTGTTTCTTTCTGATTCACATTGGATTGGCACATTTTCCATTGGGCAATGTGGGGTAGTTGTAGTATTACTACTTGACTTTGCAGTATAGCATATACCATGGACAGTGCATGGGACAGAACTTCACTTCTTTGCCAATAGTACAGGTTATTTGTTTAGTATTTAAGCTGCTTACACCATTTCATTTAGGATGTAGGTGTTTAAAATACGACATCACTGACTTATGCATGTATCACTAATAAGTTAGGGAATATATTTTGTCATGAAATCTCAGGCCAATTATCATTTGTTTTGTTATTGTCAGCAGGACAACACTGGCCACAGACGGACTGTCTGTCGCACAGAGGTGTGGGTGGTAACCCTCACTTCGCACACTGCTCCATCATACACCTCCAGTTTGGTCTATTGTGCATCCGACACAGTCTCGCCTTTAGGGATGATTACAGTTTGCATACACCCACACACATATTACAGACACGTCCATCCATCCCTTGTTTGGCTGCTGTCTCATGGCACGGTCAAGGGAACACATTGCATAAAGTACATATGTCAGGTAACTGTATGGTTGTGAGGACTACTGTGGCATTTTCAAATTTAAACATGGCTGCACAACATGCACATAGGTACACACACAAGATTTATCTTTCATGACATGTAATGTCCACCCGGGTAATTCCCGTTGTACCTTCACACATGTGGACAAGAACGGCTTGGACCACATATGTCCATATATATATATATATATATATATATATATATATATATATATATATATATATATATATATATATATATATATATATATATATATATATATATATATATATATATATATATATATATGTATATGTATATATGTGGGCCAGGTTCAGTAAGGCCTGCACGGAGTCTTAGAGTAGAGTAAGACTCCATGCAGCCAACATGTCTGCCGAGCGATCCAGAAACAGCTGGTAGGGGCGTGCAACTGAGCTCTCCAAACTAGTCCTACACAGACAGGGCTGAGATATGTGAATTACCTCAATTGCAGGTGAAAGCTATGCAAATGAAGTACATTTGCGATCCAGGAAACCGGAACCTGTCCGAGTAGGAGTCGTGTTATTTGCAGAAATGTTCTCAGTTGATAACTTAGTACGGTTCTGCAAATAGCAAAACTGAGCCATGTCAGCTGGAAAAAAAACATGCATTTACAGGAGGAAGCATGCCAATGGCCAAATATATGGCCATTGGCAACAGGAAGTGATGCAAATTAAAAATAAAATAACTTTTTTTATCCCGATCTCTGGGGTTTAACCGTAGCGCAGTGGAGCACCGCGCAAACGTGCTGCGCCCTAAAAAGCGGAAAATTAATAATTAAGATCCACAAATGTGGATTTTATATCTAAAATGAATTTACAATGCAAGGGAATGGCAGGCTGAAGACAACATGGCCACCGAGTATAGGTTGCTAAGGGGGGAAGCTCAGTCTAAGAGATGTAACTAAGCATTAGTAGGCAATCCTATGCAAATGAGAGTTAGGATAGTGAATCGCAAGTTTACATAGCAAACAAGCACAGTCAATGGAGTGTAAGAGTAGGATAAGGGGAGTAACAGAGTAGAAGATAGGTGACATCACGAGGGGGGGGTAGGTATGAAAGGAGTGAAGCTCATTGGAGAAGAGTGTCATGTGTCAGCTTACATTTACATAATAGTGAAAGAGGTGTATCAACAAGTAGGCAAGGCAAAGTCAAGAAATCGAAGGTGTATGCCGTGGATAACACCAAAGTTTCTTGCTGAGCATGCATGCGTGCGTGTGCATGCCAGTAAACTCTAGTAAGACATTGTGCAAGCGTGTAAGTGTGTGAGAGCATGTGTAGGCTTGAGTAAGCATTTGTAAGGATGTGTAAACAGTTGTAAGTGCGTTTGCAGTGGTGTGCGCGAGTTTTAACAAGAATAAGCAAGTTTTAGTCCATGTAAGCATGTGTTCGCACATGTTAGCTGCTGTGCGCATGTTTGCACTTGTGTGCGCGGCACTCCTCCCTGAGGAAACAGAAAGGAAAAGGGAAGCACACCAAATAGTGGAAGTTACCAGGAGTACAAGCAGAGCTAGCAGGTAAAAACAATCAGAATCAGGCAATTACTCAGGCAGAACACTAGCCCAGCCCAGCACTTAAAACTCTGCAAACAACAGTCCATTCTGTTTCTCTCAAGAGACACTGCAACACTGCAGTAAGCTAATAGAAGTGAAAACTGAAAAAGCTTCACTGAGACAAAAAATGTTAGGGGCTGCCATTGCTGTTATAAGGCGACATATGCAACATGCTGAGGGTGGTGATAATGCAAATACTGCTGGACAACCCACAGTGAGGAGACGGAGAAGAGCGTACAGGCCCAGGGTTACCTACCAGGGGCTACATGAGCTGGAGATAGTGGAGCACTATAGAGTGGACAGAGACCTCTTGCAGCAAATTGTTGAGCTGTGCAGGCCACGCCTCACACAGAACCAACAGAGGGGAACCCATCCCAGTGGAAACTAAGGTATGTGTTGGCCTAAGAATATTAGCAACAGGTACCTTCCAGAGACCAACTGGTGATATGATGGGGATATCACAGGCATCAGCATCCAGGGTACTGCACCAGTTCCTGGATGCCATCTTAGCACATGTCGGTGATCATGTATATTTCCCCAATTCCCATGAGGTATTGGGCAGCATTTTGCATCACTTCCAGCAAATAGCGGAATACCCTGAGGTAGTGGGTGCAATAGACTGCACGCACATATGCATCAAAGCACCAGTCGGTGAGCAGGGTAGGGTCTACTTCAACCGCAAGGGCTTCCCCTCCATCAACTGCCAGGTTGTGTGTGATGCCCAGGACATAATACTGAATGTGTGTGCTGGCTGCCCTGGAAGCTACCATGATTCCCATATCTGGCATCTGACGCAGCTGTACCAGACATTTGCCAATGGGGACATCCCACATGGTCACCTAGTGGTGGATGCTGGCTATGCACTGGAGCCGTGGCTGATGACACCCATCAGAAAAGCACACACACCTGAACAGGAATGCCATAATGAGGCATACACACAAACACAAAATGCAATCAAACGTGTGTTTGGGCTGTTCAAGTCACGGTTCCGGTGCCTGGACACATCTGGTGGAGCCTTGCAGTACTCACCAACTACATGTACCCAAATTGTCATGGTATGTGCTATGCTACATAATATGATCCTGTGAAAACAGCTGCAGGAGGACAAGCATAGGCCTGGGCCAAACAGCCCCCCACCATTGCCAAGGCCATCACAGGCAGAGCATTACTCGGAGGAGGAACAACCTGAGCCTGCCCCAGTAGGCAGAAGGAGGCATGCCCAGTATGCTTTGGCCTTGGCAAAGAGGTAACACATAGCACATACACTGGCTCAGTAGGAACTCTGGAAATGATACCTCTCTCTGACCCGCACATATAGTAAAAGGGATGCCTACATTGACACAACCTGCTTTCAAACATGTATAGGGAGTGTAGTATGTGGATCCGACATAGGCAGCACTGCATCAACACCTGAGGTATGATTGCCATGTGTTAAGCAATGTAAAGCAGTGCTAAACATCATTTACCATCATGAAGTTTATGTAAACAAAATTGCACACACCAACTACTACAAATGTGGTCAATGTAGAGTAATATTGGCCAATGTCCAACAATGATGGTTAATATTGAGCAATGTTGGACAAGCTGGGTCTAGGTAGGGCATAGCTGAACAAAAGCCAACATGCTCATATTTGCTCTACTGGCCCCTAAGCAGTCTGGTTTGCTCAGTATGAAAACATAAGCGGCGATGGACCTCGAACCCAGGATACTGTGCACTAAAGTCACAGTACTGAATCACTAAACCATGACAGTGTTGCAGTGGTTAGCCTGTATGAAGAAATGTTGATAAGTCTATGCAAAGTATTTCATGGAAACCCTGCAGGCACAGCATAATCCCTGTCGAGTTATGACACAAAGGTGAGTCCTGCAGTAAGAATAGAACCTGGCTTTCAACACACACAGTACAAATGTTAATATTGGACATGTAGACATACATCAACAAATGTAGTGGACCTCAGACAGCAACATACTGAAAGGTCACACTGGGCATGCTCACACACTTACATGAGACAAATGTCAGGCAACAGAACACTGACAGTCTGAACTGGGCATGCTCACACACTTAGGCCATGTTGGAGTAGAGCACTGAGCCACACATAGCAGGCTGTTGCATGTGTTAACCCAAGAACCTCTCACTACCCAGCAATCTGCCCTGTGCACACACTTGTATGACAACAGACACGTACATAATATAGTGGAACCCTGCCATAAGCAAATATGTTCTGCAGATACCTAAGCAGTTCATATAAAGTGTGAAAGCAAAGATGATAAAAACCTGCAAACGTATCAGCAATAAACATTGTGCATCATAAAAATTATCATAGGTTCAGAGGTTGATACTAGGCTATCTGCCCTCTCTATGTACAAGCATAGCCAGAGTGTGTTTGGCTTCTGCAAGCCAGTCAAATCAGAACACTGTGCCTGTGAATAGTAGGTCACACAAGATAGCCCATTTACGTTCAGTGTATTGTGCCTCTGTCTAGCAGGGACCCAGAAGATATCCCATGGGTAAACATGCGATCACCCATCCACTTGTCAAGATGTCACCTGTAGGTGGTCAGTGGGTGGCTCTGCCTATGCAAAACCGGGACTACACTCCGGAGTGAGTGGAGGCTTTCCGATAATAATCTGTCCCCCCAGCATGTCCTTTTAACATCAGTGTTGGGGTATATGTCCCTGGAGTGTGTAGCTCCAAGGGAGTCAGATATCCTGATGTGGAGCATGTCCAGTAAGCCTGGGTCAGATGTTGCCTTAAACTACAGGCACACAACACATCCATGTAGGTGGTAAGTGACTGAGTAGAGCTGGAGTTACTGTATCGGAACTGTACAGGGCATCTGTGTGAGTCCCTACATCTGCTCGATGTGTAACATTTGTGGCCATTACAGTTGCTGCAGGTGTCAGGTAAGGTACATCCCAAATGTGGCATAGTAACCAAGCATGGTCATGAAGAGTATAGGGGCACAATGACCACACGTAATCAACATGTGAAACCATGTGGGATATGGTGAGCTACGTAGATGTACTGTCTAACCACTATGGCAATAAGATTGTCAAAGGCAAGAGTACGAACAGGTCGTGTCCCAAAACCTGTAACAACTACTACTGTATGTAACGGATTACAACCTATGTGGTAATGTGTGGGCATCTTGTCATCCTCAAAGGGGATGACTATGCAACTAATGGCATGTAGCTGTGGGCTATGGCTCAGGCACCAGTCAACCTATCTCTGTGAGACCCTGTATGAGTATGCATGTGCCAGCAGGAGAGCTGATTATGGCACCCAGTTTGCAGTCATCTGCGAATATGGGCAGCCATATTCCTCCTGTGATAGCCTGTACATCACACAAATATATACTGAACAAGAGAGGTCCCAGGACTGAGCCTTGTGGGATGCCATGTGTAACTGGTGTATAGTCAGACATGGCACCTGCAACCCTGAGCATGCGGGTGCTATCCCTGATCCAGATAGCAATCCATCGTGTCAGATATGTGTCGATATTGATGCTGGTGAGCCTATGCATAATGGCCGAGTGGGGTATTTTGTTGAAGGGTTGTGCAAGGTCCAGGCAGGCTGTGTGGACAACCATCCCAACACTGATGGACCTGGTAACTGTTGAAAGAATATGAATAGGTCCAACAGGCAAGATCTGCCCACAACAATGCTGTAATGTGTAGGACCCAGTGTCTGTAGGTTTCCCATGTCTATGTGCTTGAGTCCCATTACAATACACTCCATAGCTTTGCAGAACAGACTAGTTAGCATTTTAGGCCGATATTGTCTGTGGTCTGTTGTGGCAGTATTCAGTGGAGGGGGACCACTATCGCTGTACTACATTCCGTGGGTACATATCCTGCAGTAACTCTTATATCGAACAGTGATGTAATGTGAGTGTTACGTCTGTCATGAAGGCTGTGTACGACACAGGCCAGGACACCATCTGGTCCCATTGATGCTGTGTTGTCTGCTGTGGGGTGGGCAGCACTCACCTGTTTACTCATGATGTCTGGGAGGTTACACTCTGTTGGTATGGACAGTACCACCATAGGGGGGATGGGGGGACACATCTGCACTGAACCTGTTTGCCAGGATGATGGCAATGTCAGTGAGTTCAGGGTATGTTTAGTCAGTATGCAATAATACACAGCATATCAGTGAGTGTCCAGCCAGGTACCTGAATTAACTGAAGAAGGCCTAGTGAGTGTCCGACGTGTCTGGTGCAATTGATGTCATCATCCTACAAATATACCAGGAGAACAAAAACCACCCAATAAAGCACATAGTGCGTTGTGTTAATGTGCCTTTCTCTAGTATCATAACACAGTTAAGTAGGGGTTTGAATCCTGCAAACACCAAGTGTGTGTGAGATTTCCTTTGAGAGGAGTAGCCTTTTTGGAGACTGGGAAAATACATTAAAAGAGGTACATCCCTCTTTGGAAAGTCTGATGATGTCAGCATCCTACAAATAATCAATGAGAACAAAAACCACCCAGTAATGTATATAGCGCGCTGTGCTAATGCATATCTCTCTGGTATCATAACATAAATCGAAAAGGTACAGGTAACCTTAAGTCCTGTAGCCAGAAGTTCAGTCCAAAAAAAGCTTTCTTAACGCAGGTTTATTGAGTAAAATAAAAACAGCATTTTCGCCACTAAAAAATAAGCAGCTTCATCAGAGTACAAATTCAAGTGCCAGAAGACACACCTTTATATTCACAGGAAGTGGTTCAAAGACCGTCACCTCCCTGTGTAAATACTAGAGGTGTTTCTAATTTATAAAAGTACAATATATTCAAGAGCTAACTTAACAATCATAAAGGATAATGAAGCAACAACAATATGTTGTTGCTTCAACTTGCTAGTACCTAAATCTTCAAATATGGTCTAACCAAAGTGAATATAAAATATTTTAAAATGTAAAATGAAAAAATGCATACGTAAAAGATTTAAAATTGTGAAATGTTTGGTTTCACGTATATAATTTTAGACCATATTTGAATATTTAGGTACTAGCAAGTTGAAGCAACAACATATTGTTGTTGCTTCATTATGCTTTATGATTGTTAAGTTAGCTCTTGAATATATTGTACTTTTATAAATTAGAAACACCTCTAGTATTTACACAGGGAGGTGACGTGTCTTTTGAACCACTTCCTGTGAATATAAAGGTGTGTCTTCCGGCACTTGAATTTGTACTCTGATGAAGCTGCTTATTTTTTAGTGGCGAAAACACTGTTTTTATTTTACTCAATAAACCTGCGTTAAGAAAGCTTTTTTTGGACTGAACTTCTGGCTACAGGACTTAAGGTTACCTGTACCTTTTCGATTTATAGTGTTTTTTCTTTATATTGGTATCATAACATAGTTAGGTAGGAGTTGGAATCCTACAAACGCCGAGTGGGAAGTGTGTAATTTCCTTTGAGAAGAGTAGCCTTTTTGGAGAATGGAAAAACACATTAAAAGAGGTACATCCCTCTTTGGAAAGTCTGATGATGTCAGCATCCTACAAATATTCAAGGAGAACAGAAATCACCTAATAATACATATAGCGCGCTGTGTTAATGTGTATCTCTCTAGTATCCTAACCTAATTAGGTAGGAGTTTGAATCCTGCAAATGCCAAGTGTGGGGGTGTGTGTACGTGTGTGATTTCCTTTGAGAAGAGTAGCCTTTTTGGAGACTGGAAAAACACATTAAAAGAGGAATATCCCTCTTTGGAAAGTCTGATGATGTCAGCATCCTATAAATATTCAAGGAGAACAAAAGCCACCCAGTAATGTATAGAGCACGCCGTGTTAATGCGTATTTTTCTAATATCATAACATAGTTAGGTAGGGGTTTGAGTCCTGCAAACACTGTGTGTGTTTGTGGGGGGGGGTGTATGTATGTGATTTTCTTTGAGAGGAGTAGCCTTTTGGAGACTGGAAAAACACATTAAAAGAGGTACATCCCTCTTTGGAAAGTCTGATGATGTCAGCATCCTACAAATATTCAAGGAGAACAGAAACCACCCAGTAATGCATGCACCACACCGTGTTAATGCGTATCTCTCTAGTATCATAACATAGTTAGGTAGGGGTTTGAGTGCTGAGTGTGTGTGTGTGTCCCAGGTGGTCAATGCAGTGTGCGTTTTGCTTTTACTACGGTATGACATATGTTTCAAACAGTATGTGCAATGCACACATCGGGTATCTGCGTGTCAAATAAATATGTGTACATGTGACCTCAATCAGTACATAGATGTGAAGCCTGCATACTATATGAATACATTTGTAACCTTCGACAGATTGTGCCGCTGCTTCTCAGATCATAGGTCACATATGTATGTATGTGTCAAGCCCGGCCAATGTAGTGATCCATGGCCAACGACATCCCTGCCATACACACCCATGACACGTACTATAGATTACTGTGAGTGAGGGTAATTGCCGGGGTATATGTCAGACGTTCATACACCACAACGACTGGCAATAATGGACAGTCATTATAGGTGTACACCAGCCCTGTGGATATGCATGCAGGCCCCTAATGTGTTATGTGAAACACCGAGGGATCCCACAATACCTATGGATATGTGGATACCAAGGGACAGATGACATAACATGTGTCTGTACACATTGGTACACAACATACATGTTGAGGGCTAACACCTATGTGGAACTGCCAGGATAGTATGTATAGTAAATGTGGATGACTATGCCATAGATACTGCTATACAGCATGTATTGGACAACAGGTATCTGTCTGTATGATACCCTTGTGTAGGATATGCGTCCCATCCAGGGAATGCAGTGTAGGCCAATGCATGCATTTCCAGATGTGGCTGGACATATCCCTAGTGTGTTTGTATGTACCTAAGAGGGCTATATGCCACACAGGTGTGGTCCCAGGAACATGTGGCGGTCAATACCACTGGTTACTGTTATAGTATAGTACTGGAAGGATCCAACTGTTACTGAGTTCCCTACAACTGTGAGTCATTTGTCAGGACATCATCTAATGATTGGTTATAGTCATGCTGTTGAGGTGGTGTATACTACCAGACTGCAGATCATTGACAGATATCAACAGTATCACCCACAGCATAGTGCCAACCCATGTCAAACACACGTGTACCCATGTTAGTACATATCTGTAGTAGAATGCATACTGGCCATCGAAAGATACCATGAGATATTAACAATGTGTAGAACAGGGTATGTCACACATCCCACATGTCCACTATGCACTTACATGCAGACAGTGCACACACACCATGTTCACAGATGTACACCCGCTAATTTGTAATGCACACATCACACACGTGCTGTCCACTCACTAACACATGCTGGCAACACTGTACACTTCAGCCAAGTGGCTCATGGGTGGACAATACATACTCAGACCTAACACTGGTGTAAACAATGCTACAATGACTATCACAGCTGTGATGCATAATGCCTGTTCAGATATACCTACAAGGATATCATTACACTTTTCTGTTGCCAACTTGCTACTATTGCTACACTGCTATAATGTCACCCTGTGCATCAGAACCATGTTAGCCTATTCCTGCATCAATGTTACAGATGACAGGAGGTGGCACATGTGTCATCATATGCACAGGGTGTGTTGTTGGTTTGCCAGAGCCCGACATTGACCCATCCAATTGGCATGTGTGTGTGTGTGTGTGTGTGTGTGTGTGTGTGTGTGTGTGTGTGTGTGTGTGTGTGTGTGTGTGTGTGGGACAACAGTACTGCATGGGCCAATGTTGATGTAATGTGTGTGTGTATGTGAGCCCTAGTTGTATGGTAAATGTGTGTGTGTCTGCATGCACACAACTCCACCATATGACTGCCATATATGGGCAGTTGTGGGACAGCCACAGACTGTACCTGCTAGGCCATACAGATCACTGTCTCTGGCCATGGACATGGTACCTGTGCCTAGCAGGGGTGCTACGGGCAGTATCGGGTACCAACCCTGACTGGGTGCTATCATCAGAGGCAGAGGTATGATGACTGGAGCCATGTCCCTGCTGGGACTGGCCAGTGCCACATGGTCTAGTAGGACAGTCAATGGACAGGCCAGCCCCAGCATTGCTGGGGCTGGTACTGCCACAACAGGAGCGGCTGTGATCCATGGTCCGTCCGCGACAACTACCAGCTGATGCTGTTGCTGGCATACGTTTGTGTCGGCTTCCCATCCATCCCGCATGGTCCTGGCTCATGGCTAACACATTGTGGAGGACATCTAATGTTTCCCTCCAACGGCTATCAATGACCTTGGTGTAATTCCAGATGGCACCGGCAAGGTCACGGATGCTGTCATTGATAGCAGTGTAATGGGCCCTCTGCGCCCTTAGTCTCTGTCGGGTGTACCGTTCCATATGTGCCTGTGCCTGCATTACAGCCCAGAACATACTGGAGGTTGTAATACCTCTGGGGGCACATCTACCAGGGGCAATACTACCAGTGGTGCTCCCCCGAAAACCCCTGGACATCCGCCTATGTGGTACCGTTCCAGTAATCTGGCTATGGCTGCTGTGAGGGGATGCACGTGCCATAGGTACCACACTCTCCTGGTCAATGCCAACTGTATGCTCTCCCTCAGCTAAGGCCATTGGTGATGAGGGATGTATTGGCAGTATGAGTGTGCGCATAGATGGGGTTGACCGCTGTATACTGTCGATTGGTGGACCAATGACAGACCCTGTCAGACCTTCCTGTGCCACAATACATGTCTCATCATCTCCACTATTAGTGGCGGTGATATCAGGTTCCCTGCTGCATTCAGCCACCCCTAACTCAGCACCTGTGGAACGAAGACAGGAAACACACTTTACAATCTGTACATGATGTTAGCACACATGCACACATGAACACAATGAACACATGCACACATGAACACATGAACACATGCACACATGCACACATGAACACATGCACACATGAACACATGCACACATGATCACATGAACACATGAACACATGCACACATGCACACATGAACACATGCACACATGCACAGAAATACACTGCTCACCACAGCACATACACACACACAGACACACACCAGCAATCCAACACATACACAATAGTGGGTGGTGGTGGGTGACAGTATCACAAGGAAAACAGTCACCACACACTTGTCAGCATGCAGAATATGTGTTGCTCAAGACCATGCAGTGCAAGTGTAGACAGCCCTATCTAATGACACTATACATGGCTTTGATGCATGTGTGTAGTTGTTCAGTGAATGGCTACACCCTGGAACACAATGTGTACATGGACACAACATTCCTGTGCAAGTAATATCTGCTCTGCAATGTCATGTGCACCATCACTCAATGGTATACATACCATGGCTGCATGTGTTATCTGTGTGACACATAGATTGCCATGTCTGATGACAGTGTCTGTGTCCATAGCACATAATAGTGGGCACAGGTGTAGCAAATGCATGCAATGTACAGACATGGGATGAGTGGTGCATGTAGACGTGAAGGAATCCCAATGCTCGACATGGAGATTGTACAGTGGTTATGGTGAGTGTGGGACATATTGCAGATATGTCAGTGTCAGCCATGACATGGCATGCTACACGACTGCAACATTAAACACCACACATACCCAATGTGTGTCATGTGACCTATACACCCAATAGCATTCCAGGACATATATGTGACTCTTTGTACAGATGGCGACTGCTGTGCAAAATGTATATACTGGCATATGTAAGCACACACACAACATGCTATGCGTAGTGTGTATAGGTGCATATGTTTGCACACGCAGAACAATGAGGTGCACAGCAAAGACCGCTATGTGTAGTATTACTGAGCTATGCAACGTCTCACAGCAAACATGTACGGCATGCATTATGCGCAGGTGTGTTATGTGTACATGGCCTACACCTCACTTATGACATGCATATTTCATTACCAACATTGCAGGTATAACACACTCACCAGCATGTATCGGCTGTCCTGCTGTCACACCAGAGGGACCTAGGAGAATATGAGAGAGTTTGTCAGTGGCCGCAACTGTGGCATTGCTACAGTGGGTATGCTAAACTGCAGTACAACAACATTCAACAGTCACAGGTGTAGAGATATTATTCAAACTATCAGTATTGCACAACACTAGGCAGTGGAACTGCTAAACACACAGTACACATCTCACGTAGACATAATCTAACAATACAGTTAACTGTAGTCTACAGATAGGGCATGTTACCTGCTTGCTCCAGGTGGATGTGCTAGGTGGCTCCGAACTCCATTACAACACATGTCAGAGGTTGATGTAGCTGTTGTCCAGGAGCCACCACGCTTGGGAGCAGCTCCTCCACTCTGGTGAGGGGGGGATGAATGGCCACCCCACCACCTATGGCAAACTGCTGTCTTTGGATATCAGATGCACGCCACTGGACTTGTCTAATTAAATCACTGCAGTGATGGTGTACCTGCTCATATGTCTGGTTATGCATGCCTATGTCATTTACCTGACGAACAAGTTCCTGCCACAGTGCAGTCCGCTCCTGCTTGTGCTGACTGCTTCTGGAGAACAGCATTGTGTACTGCTGCAATAGGCTTTGCAGTATCACCTCTTCCTCATCCACTGTGTACGCTGGGTTGCGTTGGTGGGCCATCTGGCTGAAAAAGATATGAACAATATGTGTGAGAGTGTCCTGTAGCACACTTTACACCTTTACCCACAGATATCACTTTACTGACATATATACCATCCTATTGTCTGTCAGAGGTTACACACGTTCATTACCACTTATTGGTTCTCAGGCCACAACTAACTAACACTGCCTGGCACACTCTATACATCACACCACTGTACAACAGTACCCGACACACTGTTCGTGACACATTGCTCAACCTCAAGACAGGAGTGCATATCACACCAATGCACGAACCGAGGTGTCATCCATTGCAATGGATGTAAAGTACAGGTACAGTAATACCAATCAACCACCCTAGTCATTGATGCCATAGCCCTGCCTAACAGATGTGTACAGTTGTTACTATAGGTGGCATACTGCTGTAACAGAGTATATATGTTGCTGGATACACACGTTTACCCTGTAACACACATATGATTGCAGCCATTGTACAGGCATAATTACACACACATCAGACAAACATACAACGCACCACTGTATGCCAACACAGATGAGCATTACCTGTGTACCATACTGTACTGTGTGCCACTACTTACACACCCTTATGCCTGCATTCTGTCTTCTGTGCAGACTACAGGAAACACACATGACAGTGTTTCCAAGCAATGTGAACACACACCATACTGTGCTGTTTAGGCCTACAGCTTCAGGTAGTACTACAGTTCGTATTGGTGATGGATTCACCAGCAGTACCACTCACTAAGCATACATGTATTGCTTTAGCCTACAATGAGACACCACATTCATCAACAGAGATCTACGTCACATCATATGCCATACTACTATGTCTGCCTAGCAGTACATTACACATCAGTTGCTGTCCCCACAGCTAGGATAGGCACTACCATGTCAGATACAACTTCACACTAAGCTATCACACCTTTACAGACCTTGCACACATTCAGTGTTACACTTATTCAACCTCACATAGCAGCTATTGCATTAAGTACATGTGTGAGTGCATAGTGTCATATGTAGGTAATATGCTATTGGCCCTAGGGCCTATGGCAGCCTAGCCATATGCTACCCTGGCCTTTGACACACATGTACTTTGATTTCACTTGCTCCTGCCAACCAGAACCACAGAGGTGTTTCCTGGGATGTATTACCAATCTCCCACACAATCATCAGGGGTATTTATAACAACTGCTAAGGAGGAGCCTTGTTTGCTATTGCTATGTGGTCTATTCCAGTGTATGGCATATCTCTGAGATGGAAACCTATCCCTCCAGCATGTGCTGTTTAGTGAGCTGACAAGGTTTAGGGCCCTAGAGCATGTATCCTAGAGGGATTGTGATATGTTGCCATGGTGGTTGTCACCCAGCTATGGGTGTGACATACCTCTGTATGTCCGGCAGAGGTCACCTCTGTGTGGCCAGTATGCAATACAGTGTAGTTGTGGTTTTGTGAGTCAGTCTGCATAAGTCATCTGTTTGTGGCCAGTATTACCCTTTGGGAGGTATGTCTGTGGCCTTTTCACCTGGTGTAGTTGTCATGTGAGGTACATACCACACAGGGCATTGTGATGAGTAGAGGGGAACTCTACCCTATACTTCCATAGATGACACACCTGTTGTCATGACACATATCACACAGACAGATTGCAGGTGTAGTGTGGCACTGTCTTCATCAAAGCGGAGGCTACTGTCCACCTGTGTCCCATGTTCCCTTATCACACCTTCACTGTTAGGTAGATCTCTACCTATGTGGTAGTTAATGGGTACAATGTTTTGGGAAGGTGGAATGGCACTGCAGTATCAACACTTGTCTACAGTCCATGCCTTGGTCACCACACACCTGTTGCGGTACATATGAACCCGTGTCTCTCTGTCTCTCTCTCTCTCTCACTCACTCTATATGTGTGTGTGTGTGTATATATATATATATATATATATATATGCATATTTATACACATACAGGTACACACCCATTGCTGTACACATGGGTGTACATATAGGCACATGTACAGTCCAACTTTCATGGTGGGGATATCACTTATGCGACAGTTGTGAGATGTACATGTATGTGATTATATTGCACAGTGTTGTGCAGAATGCATGTGGGTATTCTCAGCCTTTGTAGCATTAGCAGGCCTCACTGGCTGTAACACAGCAGATCTGACAAATCTGTCCCACAGCATTTAACCACCAAATGACATATATCAGCATAGCTGGCCTTAGGCATAGGCCAACTGGGCGGCCGCCTTGGGCGCCGCCCTAGCAGGGGTGCTTTTCCACTATTTATGTGCTGCAGTAAGACAAGGATGGGGGCACCAGGAAGTGTGGTAGGGGGTGCCATGGAGCCCTTTTGCCTAGGGCACCAGTTGACCTAAGGCCGCTCCTGAGCACTGCATGCTGTTTTCTAGGCCACACACTAAGACCTACATGGATATATGCACATATCAACCTTCACTGACAGATATCTGTCTTCACTAACAGTTGCAGTGTGTCCCTTGCCCTATGCACATGTGCAGATACAGATAGATACATACTGCTGCCACACATGGATGATTTGCAGTGTGTATTGCCATATAGTAAATAGAATATTGTGATAGTGAAGGGCGGACAGATATCTGTCAGTGAAGTATGAAGTATGAACCTATGAGTACTCTTCAGGAACATCTACTACATGCCAACACATATATGTGAGTTACATATCTTACCTTTGTATTTCCCTGCTCCGTGTGTTACGGTTTTGTAGGTTTTTTTTTTTTATTGGTGGTTTGTTTTGGGTTTTCACCCGCTATTTAACTTTCTGTCTCAGTTTCTCACTCTGTTCGGTCTCTGTCTCAGTCTGTTTCCGTGTCTCTCTCTCTCTCACTCACTATCTCACAGCACCTGCAATGATATAATTGCATGTGTGGACTGCAGGTACAGCCTGCTTTTCTAGGTATCTGCACTTGTGCATGTGACAGCCTCTGCACCAATTGCTGCCCACCATTTAGTAATTGCATGCAGCCTGCTGTTTAGTGATTGCATTACTCACTGTGATTGCAGCCCACTGCTATAAAATGCTAGGTTAGGTAGGCGTAGCCCTTTCAGCTTTCCAAGGTGGGGCCCATGCTTCTTTGCTCTATGTTTGCTATATGTCTCTTATCTGATGCTAGGGTTATAGCCAGTTATATGCATGTTGTACTCAAACCTGAATGTTGCTGCTTCCAGAACACACATCTCAGTGTAGACATGTATGCACCCCTCCAAATGCTAACACAGGATACATGAGTGTATGTACTTTTTTCTCACTTACACAATTAACTGCCATACAAATGTGGTTATTGCACAGTATTCCTGTAGCACATGCAGTGTTTGTGAACTGCTATACTGTAATTATTACGTTATTCACTTCTGCACAGTTTGTGGTTTGTTTTTGTTGACATTAGCACAGGCTGTTCAACACAAATGGACATATTTCAGTACTGAGTATGACTACCTACACCCTGGTTTTTGCCTGAATACACAGGTGTGTTGTACCTTTAGGTAGGGGTGCAGAACTGCAAAGAGCATTTTTTATTATCATGTGAGGTTTATCTTGCTGAACATACAGGGTTGCTGTGTACCTGTTAGTCTATCAAAGCAAGTAGTCTGTCTGTGTAGCTCACACCTGTGGACATATCCAGATGGTAGCTAGAGGTTAGCCTAGTATACTTTGTGCACCACACCAGTCTTTTCAGCAGTGGCACATTGGCATTGTCACAGTTGTTTACTAGCAGTACATGGCTACATCCTGTGATATTTCTGTATTGTACTCCTACATAAGGGCATGCTTGTGGAACTCCTTCCAAAGCTATTTGCAGAGTGTGTAACAGCAGTAATGCTGATATGCCTGTGTGTTCCTGCCTCTGCCAGGCTTCACATACTCTCAGGTATATATTTGAACGGCCTCAGTGAAAGGTACATAAAAGTGAGATACACCTGCAATATATTACTGACATATTGCAGTTGAGACTTTCTTGGGAATCAAAGCATTGTATAAGTACACCTTTTCTGACATGCATGCAGTGTCTACTCTCACCTATTGACATTATGCACTACGTGAGATTCCACACTTGTCTGCCTACAGTTAGTACTTTTCAGAGTGATTCCGTGGGGCACAGCTAACATTGGTTTACAAATCAAGGACATCCCTGTAAATCAGTTGCAGTTAGGGAGTCTGGCTTCTACCCTATTCACCTTTGCCAGTATTTATCCTGATCTGATACTGTGTGGTGTATGTAAGGTGCTACTGTAACAGTATTCCCTGCTAGGATGGCTGGTTCTCCTTTCACAGTCATGTCATGCAATTCCACAACAATTGCTGGTAAAGACCCACAGAATAGGATTTGTGTTATACCATTCCTATTTTCCATTTACATTCATTGTAATGCATGATATATTTATGTCAGAAGCAAGTTATTTGTATATCTGCTGTGGCTTAGTGGTAATTCATGCAGTCTATTGTGTCAATGGTCTAGGGTTCGAGACTGGCAGATGTTTTTTCTTTTGCTGTTCAGCAGAACAAGGTTCCTGCCATAGAGTGACTAAGACACTTTTAAGTAGTTGTAAGCGGGTTTGAGCGACACTTAGCGATGCTTAGCTAAGCGCACACATGCGCACACTCGCTTAAACCCGCTTACTACCGCTTAAAAGTGCTTACTCCTGCTAACCCCCACGCTAATTTCTTTTAAAGAAAAGAAAATGGGGAGATAGGAAAGTGGTGAAAAAGGGGGCACAAAGAGGGACAGACAGTAGGTAAACAAGCTTGGGATGTGCAGGACGGGTGTAGGGAAGGTCCATAGCTGCCCATTTCTTTAACAGCAACAGCTGTGCATATGCAATGAATTTGGAGTGAAATTTGAAACCTTCCACCCCTGGGAGAGGGGTGAGGACAACAAAGTATGTTGTACTGCCAATTCTAATTATCAGTTTACATGTCCAATGGACATGTGTGCGAAATGGGCAGCTATGTATGGGGCATAATTTTTTTGTGGGTACAGATTGCACTTTTTTTTTTTCAGGTGAGAGTGGGAAGTGAGGTAGAGGAAGTAGGTATGCCCGGGGAGGTAGGTTGGGAAGGTAAACAGACAAGACAGACAAGACGCATACAGGGGTGGTGTATGACACATGGGGTGTGTGAACACAATTGATGGGGTCGGATGTTTGGAAATCACAAGCCCATGACCCCACAAATGGTAACAGTGGAACTGAGATCCCCACCCATGGGCAGTCAACATTGAACCTTCACAGCCCCAAGGGTGGCTGTGCTGGGGGCTGTGTAGGACGGGCAGGCTCACCTGTGAGATGTGTCACTCTTGCCTCGAGCTGGAGTAGGGGATCAGTGACTGAACACTGGATCTCCCTACGTACCACAACCCAGACCCTTCGAAGGGTGACAGGTGACCCTTCTCCACCCACGCTTGCACGGGGGTGACGAGCCCCATCCCCTGCAGCACTTCCACCCAAAGGTGGCACAAGACCAATGGAGGAGGGGAGCCCGGACTGGGCACCGGACCTGCTGGTGCCAGGTGCACTCGCCAGCTGAGGAGGGACAGGTGGGTCCGCTGGGACCGGCCTTCCCATACGTTCTGTGATTAGGTGTGTTTAATTACAACATAAGCAAATCAGCATTCCAGATTAGTTGTAACAGCATGCAGTAATATTCCCATTAACCCAACACATCAAGGTTACAACAGTTGAAGAGCAAGCATAACACATGCATATATTGAACCACAGTGGATATTCCAACAGCATGCAGGGATGTTTGGTAGCAACAGGCCACCATGATTGTGGTGTTTAAACAGGGCACATGCATCAACGTGAATGCAAATATTTATACAACAATAGGACATATGTCCCAACAAATATTTAAGATTACACATACCCATCGAGGTGTGGAATTGCATGGTTTATGCACATACAGTAGGGTGTAGAAAAAACCTTGGTTAACATCTTATAATGACCTTTTAGTCTACACTACATTCCTAGTGACTGCAAGTGTATATCCCCTACATGTATTATTACACTTGCCACCATACATTAGGTTGTGTAATGGGTTTGGCTAGTTCAATATATGCCTGACCTATATCTATCATACTAACTGTCCAGGATGCAGATGTTAATGTTACATATTTCTTGATTGCATTTATATTTCTATATCTACATATCTGGGATGTTTTCACATGACATTTTCACTTCGATTTGTACAGAATCCTGCATTTCTTGACACACACTCACATTTCTGGGAAAAATAACATGCTACACGTGTGCCAGATTTACTTATTCATGCCAGCCAGTAACTGACTGTTGTGGACTGTATATATGTTTCACAGCTACTAGCACTTCCATCACCCACTTTATATGGGACTGCACAAATCTGGGTTGCCAGCACCTTTTCAAACAGTACTGTTTGTATAATGCAAGGGTACAACAACATTTCAAACTCTGTGACACAGACATACTCCGGGTTTTAGACCTTTATTAATGACATTACACACTTTTTCACAGGCTCACTCCTTTATTTGTTTAACGGTGTATATGGCAGACATGTTCAAGACATATTATACCTTTATTAATAGGTTAGAACACTCTTTTTTCAGGCTCACTCATTTTATATGACAGTGTCTGCAGAGATATTATTCCAGACATATGTTACCTTTCTTAATGGATTACTACACTCTTTTTCTGCCTCTCTGACATTTTTATCTGACAGTACATGCAGAGGACTTATTCAGGCAATTTTATGGCTGTATTATTGGACTACAACACTTTCTTTCATGCTCTTTCCCATATTTTATATAACAATACATGGAGAATAATCACTAACCTGCCTGGTGATGCAGCCTTAGCAGCCTATCAACATAGGCTTGCTGATTCACAGCACGGTCACCTGCAGCTGTAAAGTAAATGAAGGGATATTGAGACATACCTATCCGTTATACATACCCCATTATCAATTCTTACATACTGCATTCCATGGCTACACACTCAGTTGTGGGGCATCCAGCATCCCATGGGCCTCCTGTATCCATTGGTTCAGGCGGTCCTGCTTTCATCTCTTCAGGTCTGCATGGTGGTGACGGACCTGCTCACCAGTCCGAGGAACACCTGTGGCACTGGTGAGGTCATGAGCTAACCGGATCCAAGCCTCTGCCTTGTACTCTGTCCCTTGGAACTGGCCATGCAGGAGTCTTGACTCATGATGGTGGACAAGGAGCCAAACCATGTATTTCGACTCCTCGATGCCCCAACGTTGCGCTCGGAAGCGTTCCCTCTCCGACACCAGGCATTCTAACTGCAGATGTGAGCTATAATCAGTTATGACGTGTATTCCCACCTGTGGGGCTTAAATATGCCACATTTCCCGCACATTTTTGTGACTGGCCGTTTTGTAAAATTCTCGGCTGACTGCAGCACTGCTTAGTAATGGTTAAACTACCATTAGTAAGTATATGAATGTTAACAGTGGTGGCTGCCCCTATGTTGTCATGGCTTAGTGGTTCTGTACTTTGCTTCTGATGTGCAGAGTCCTGGGTTCAAACCTTGTTATTCATTTTATTTTCATACGGTCCAGACAGGCTAGGGGGTGTGGCTGCATTTAAGCAACTTTGCTCTACGTTGCTCCTCGGTGCACTACTGTGCCCTGGTTGGTGCGGTGAGCACGTCCGCGCAAACACATTGTGCTGGGTAAAGTGCTATTAAACTATGGTTCAACTCTATTGTGCTGGGTAAAGTGCTATTGAACTATGGGCAACTCTATTGCGCTGGGTAAAGGACTATTAAACTATGGGCAAATCTATTGCGTTGGGTGAAGCGCTGCTTAACTGCAGGCAATTTTATATTAGGATCCTTTAAAATATTTATTTTGTTCACTGATACATTGGCCATTTCACTGCTTTTTAGTTGTGTTTAAACATATTTCTTACGTATTATTCCATATACTGATTTAAAAAATAAATATGAAAGGGAGGGGTGGGACTCGAGCCATGAATGCCTCTTCTTTGTGCGAACGCTCTACCATTACGCTATTGCTATTTGGTGTGATTTGCATAAACATTCTTTCTTATGCTCTTCCATGTCAGAATTGCTAACTGTAGCTAAGCAATGGGCACACCCGCGCACACACGCGCAAATATGGGCAGCTATTTTTGGGAATTTAAAAAAAAATTAATGTTATGCGTTTTAGAACTATGATGGGAGTTTACAAGATCAGACAGTGAGGTGTTGGGTGCAGGGACATTTGAGCAGACTCGCTCTTGTTTATTTGCTTTTATTTTAAACACTTGCAGGGGCTTGGACATTTAGACTGCTCGGCAGTCGGACACGCCCCCTGCTTTCTTACACGGTCCATGTAAGACTTACGGTTGAGTCAGCATGCCCTCATGCATATTCATGGGATGCTGACATCATACCGTTCAACTGCAGCCTCCGAGTAAGACTTATTAAGTCTTACACTGAGGATTTGTGAATCCGGGGGATATATCTATATCTATAGGTGTATATATATATATATATATATATATACCTATATATATCTATATCTATATATATATGCCTATATATCTATCTATCTATATATATATATATATATATATATATATATCAATCTATATATCTATATCTATATCTATATATATATATATATATATATATATATATATATTAAACTCGTATTAGATCTCGGCTCCCAACGTGGTAAATGCCTCTTGGTTAGAATGCAGTAACAAAAAATCAATCCAATAAGTACAAACCAGAGGCAAACACAGCATCTTGTATGTCCAGCGTCTCAAAAACATCCAATAGTGCAAATTTTCGAAGCTGATTATGGAAAACTTCATTCAAGGAATACTTTGTTGGTAAAAAAAAGTAGTTTATTGGCATGCACAGGTTAGTGCTTTCGCTTTAGCTTCCTCAGACCATTAAAATTCAAATTCATTACTGCTTCACCCTCTATATATAAACCCCATGACGTATTAATTAAAGTCTATTTGACTCATTAAAGTTATACACACATATACTAATTCCCTTAGTTTAAAATACAATGTCTCCGATACAAATCAGGTCAAACCAATGCTTAGTATTTTAAAAACATTATATAAAACTTAATTGTTAAAACAGTGTCACTGTTCATAGTTACTTTTCATTGATTATGTATTCTGAAGTATTACAAGTCATTTTGTTTGGAATGCATAAAAACTTTCTGTCTACAATGCATCTCATGCCACTAGTTTTCTTAGTGGTTACAAACTCTATCAGCAGTTTGTCAGGCTAAAAATCATTCTTTCTAGGATACATCATATGAGCCTAGCTTTGATAATTATTTTTGCATGAATCATTCAGTTTATGATGCATAAAAAATTTTTCTCTGCAAAGCATCACACACCGCTAATTTTCATAATAATTAACAAACTCTTCCAGCAATTTGTCAAGCTAAAAATATCCTTCTTTCTAGGATACATAATATAAACTTAGCTTATTATTACTACCTGTGTTGACAGTGTAACGGAGTAAAAACTCGAGGGCTTGCTATAATATCTCTCCTGTCGTATCATCACGGTTGTTTACCCTGTGGCTCCTCGCTGACTCAAATGCAAACTTGGTTGTTATGTCTCCTAATCATACGATGGTTTCAATATTATGTCATGCATTGAAACGTTAGTCGTGATCTGTGTGGTTGTGGTACCAGACAGAAAGTTGGACCATTCTCTTTCCTTACTACTCGTCCAGTATTACCTGAACCACTGCAGTGCAGATTTCCCACTGACACATATTAAACATGACCTATAAGTATTCTCTACTGTTCGCACATGTACATAACTTTGCCTCATTCCTTAATGTCCTTGCAAGTATTATTCCAAAATTGGAACTTCTTGCTGGTTCTTTTGTAAGAAATATATATGCATATCATTACAATCCATTTACTGTTATAGTATCATCGTACTTTCTTTCTCACAAGAGTGAGATACAATATTATCATTGAAATTTGGGAGAAGGATCTCACTCTTGTGAGAAAGAACGTACGATGATTTACTCCATTACACTGTCAACACAGGTAGTAATAACTATCTAAGGTGTAATAATCCTTTAATAAAAGTATAATTCCTGGAGTGCATCTGTGTCATTTTCTTTGATATGTTGTTGTATTGTTGCATTTTACAAATAGTACTGTTGTATTAAGCAGTGTTAACCCACACTTGGGTAGGCCCATATAAAATGGATGAAGAGAGTGCCAGTAGCTTTTATGCATATTTACAGCCCTCAACTGTTGGTTCATGCCCAGCATGTACAGGTTAATCTGGCACATGAGTAGCTTGGTATTTTGTTCCCCAGAAATGTCAGTGTGCTGCCAGAAATGTAGGGACCTGTTAAGATAAAACTGATACTTTCGCATGAACATATTTAGATAATTATATGAAAGTACAGCTGTTAAGTGTACCATCTTAGCAGTAGTGTGTGTGTGAACAACTCTCAAAATATGTAGCAGTAACATCTGCATATTGGACAGTTTGTATGCAAGATACAGCTCATGTATATAATGATCTAGCAAAATCCAATTGCACAATATAAGGACATTGGGAAGTGTAATAATACATGTAAGGGACATATAACTGCAGTTAATAGTTATGTAATGAAAACTAGAAGGATATATAAGTTGTTAATAGAGCTATCCTTTTCCACTCTACTGTATGTGCATAAAAAATGCAATTCCACACTTCAATCTGTATGTCTAATGTCAAATAATTTGTTGGGACATATGTCCTATTGGTTTATAAATAATTGCATTTATTCCTATGCATGTGCCCTGTTAAAATACTACAATATTGGTGGCCTGTTGCCATCAATTCAATCTGCATGTTGTTGCAATGTTCACTATTGTTCTATATATGCATGTGTTATGCTTGCTTTTCAACTGTTGAAAATCTGGTGTGTTGGGTTAATGGGAATACTTCTGCATGCTGTTATAACTAATTGGGAATGCTGTTGACTGTTACTAACCCATATTTTTATTAAACCCTCCAAAACATAGTTCGTATGGGAAGGCCGGTCCCAGCGGACCCACCTATCCCACCTCAGCTGGCCATGGCACCTGGCACCAGCAGGTCCGGTGCCCAGCCTGGGACCTTCTCCTCCACTGACCCTGTGCCACCTTTGGGTGGAAGTGCTGCAGGGGATGGGGCTCGGCCCCCCGTGCAAGTAAGGGCGGAGGAGGGCCACCTATCACCCTTCGAATGGTCCGGGCTGTGGTACGAAGAGAGATTGAATGTTCTGTTACAGAACCTCTACGCCAGCTTGAGGCACTAGTGGCGCAACTCCCGGGTCAGCCTGCCTCTTCTACACAGCCCCCAGCACAGTCACCCTCTGGGCTGTGAAGGTGCAGTGGTGAATGCCCATGGGTGGGGACCTCAGTCCCACAGTTTCCATCTGTGGGCTCATGGGCTTGCGATTTCCAAACATCCCTCCCTGTCAAAGGTGTTCACCCACCACATGTCATATACCACCCCTGTATGCGTCTTGTTTGTCTTGTCTGTTTACCTCCCCAACCTACCTCCCCAAATATACCTACTTCCCCTACCCCACATTCCACTCTCACCTAAAAAAAGGGAAATCTGCTCTCCAAAAAAAATTACGCCCCATA
Organism: Protopterus annectens; assembly: GCF_019279795.1. Classification (NCBI taxonomy): domain Eukaryota; kingdom Metazoa; phylum Chordata; order Ceratodontiformes; family Protopteridae; genus Protopterus; species Protopterus annectens. The sequence continues at coordinate 1,383,337,510 of NC_056726.1, forward strand.
CATAGCTGCCCATTTTGCACACATGTCCACTGGACACATAAAATGTAATTTAATTGGCATTACAACATACTTTGTTGTCCTCACCCCTCTCTCAGGGGTTGAAGGTTTCATATCTACCTCCAAATGTATTCCATATGCACAACTGTTGCTGTTAAAGAAATGGGCAGCTATGGACCTTCCCTACACCTGTCCTGCACACCGAGCTACTTTCCATACTGTCTTTCCCTCTTTGTGCCCCTTTTTCACCACTTTCCTATCTCCCCATTTTTCTTTTCTTTCAAAGAAATGAGCGCGGGGGTTAGAGGGAGTAAGCACCATTAAGCAGTAGTTAGCGGGTTTGCTTGAGTGTGCGCTTGTTTGTGCTTAGCTAAGCAATGTTAAGCATCACGCAAACACACGTAAACCTGCTTAAAAGTGGATTAGTCACTTTATATGTGAGGGCCCTTGTTCTGCTCAGGAGGAAAATAAAACACCTCTGTCAGTCTCGAACCCGGACCTTGCACACACTACATAACATGAAGTACCACTAAGCCACAGTAGATATACCACAAGTTGGTGCTGAAATAAATATATCATGCATCAGAATGAGTGAATGTAAAGGACAAATAGGAATGCCATACCACACAACTTGTTCTGTGGATCTTTACCAACAGTTGTGGGATTACATTACATGACTGTGATAAGAGAAGCAGCCATTCTAGCAGGAAATAATGTTACACTATCACTTTATAACCCCACACAGTATCACAGCAGGAAAACACTGGCATATCTGTTTAGGGCAGAGGCCATACCTCCCAACTGTCCCTAATTTTCAGGGATGTCCCTGATTTTGACACAAATTTTAGCTCTGTCCCTCTGAATCCCTCCTAAAACTACTTACTTTGGCCAGAAAGGTGGTGAATTACACTTAATGAATAATGACAATAATTAAGAGTTAGACACTACTTTTACTTCAGAAAAGGTGTATTAATTCATATGCTCTAATTCTCTCAATATTTCAACTTAATGTCACTAACATTTTAAAGGTGTCCCTCACTTTTTCCGTACTTTTCCCTGAGTCTG